>NW_028301577.1:2377500-2677500 GCF_042242905.1 Orbicella faveolata
CGCGTATTTTCCTTGAGCTATTTTCTACTTACTATTACTGTACAATAGAGATGCAATGTACATGTACAACGGAGGAAAAAACAAAGATGCTACACGTCTACAAGATAAAAAAGTGCCTTTATTCATCCTTCTAACCTTGATGTATTAAATTCGGTTTGAACTCGTCCTTAAAGGCCTCGCCCCACGTCGATTCCCCTCCTGTAAAGAAGGCAAATAAACAGCACGTTAAATGCGAAACACACACACAAACTAAAAACCTGTATTATGTACAAACATCTTTGCTCTCCTGTTTGACCAATTTAAGTCTGCGAGGTATAACTCCCTTAGTTTTGTTTTCCAGTCTGTTCCACAATCAGAATCCCCCCAAAGTTATTAACCTCCCCTGTTCCTGATTAAATAGGCCTCTCAACTGAACAAACCCCTAACTCCTTTGAAACTATGAAAGTAAAACGTAAGATTTTTATAACAATCTCCTTGGGTTGAGTGTGTGTCATTTTCACAATTTAACCCACAAACGTATAATTTATTTATTTTATTCTCGTTTGAATGACAGTGATGTTTGGTAAATCACGCCAATTGAGAAGAAAAAAGGTTTACATTTTACTGCAGCTGAGGAAACAAGGAAGATTTGCTTTTAATTAAAAATTTACCTCGCCCAGTTCCAGTAGGATCCCCTCCTTGAATCTGAAACAAACACATACAAGTACCAAGAAATTTAGAATACGCTCTTGGTTTGATTTGATTTGAAACATCAGAAACCATATTCATTACATGCTTAGAAATACAATAACAAAACGGCTGCGTTTTTGCTCAAGAATAAATCAGATAAGTAAGTTAATAATGTAACAGCCTTCACACATACCATAAAATTTCTTATAGATCTGTGAAAAACTAACAAGAAAATTAAAAAAAACATATCAGTTAGGTGTGTAATTTAAACTTAACTAATACCGCCAATTTCACGTCAAGAAAGAAGAAACCGCTTTCTTGTCTATTTACTTACTTGTATTATCGTAATAGCCTTCACTACAAAGCTTCATAAAATTCTCGCATGTTTTTGGTACCTAAAAAATATGATGAAACTGGTCTCAAATCTTCCACATATATGCATGTACCAGAAGAAATAAGGTGCAGTCCCAACAATATATATATTACAGCCCATGGAAGGTCACTGGAAATTCTGAGGAGGTGGGGATCTTAAAAGCCAACAATTTTATTCAGGAAAGTATGAAGCTGAACTGGAATTTTCAGGGGGAGAGAGGTTCAAACCAAAAACCTTCTAATTAACAATTAGATTATGAGCTTGAGATTTCTATCGCATGATAGTTGAGGAGGGCGCACCTCAAGTAAACTATCACACATAAATGTGGAGAGCAAATTGTCTGTTATAATTGTTTTAGTGTAAATCTACCAGACGTTCAAAACTCTATCTAAATCCTCTTCACATGAGAATGCAAAGTAATGGCCACCATTTTGTTAACAACTGCATACTGCTAGGCTACTCACTGTCAACAACAGAACATCTACTGTGTGCAGTGTAGCCAATCAAAGTACTGCATTCATGATAGAACACTAGTAGATTTATACTAAAAGGGGAGATAGATGTATTGAGCTTCAGTTGTACCCTTGGTACAATTTAGTATTTTCTTTTGTTCTGGTGTAAACAGTAGAACACTGTTAATCCAGTCACCCCAGACTGGTCACCAACGCATCACAAAATCTGGCTGTATTAAGCGGGTGGCCATATTAAAGGGGTTCTTAAAATAAGAAAATGACTTCTCAGGACTGAGCTTTTGTTTGGGCCACAATAAAGTGACACTAACAACGAGGTGGCTTACGGGCTGGCCGTAAGGCAGGGTTCCACTGTAGTAATACAACATATGAATTATATAAAACAAAGGAAAATACCAAAAATTGTTCCAAGGGTAAAATTGAACCACAGTCGATATTTTCTGGAACAACTGAGTTTCAGAATTTTTGAACCATAAACAATTTCCTCAGATACTGTTGTCTACACAGTTTAGGTTTATAAGGAGTCATGTATAAATGAATCAAATGTGTCAATCCTGCATCTTGAAAAAAGCCCCAGAATTAAGTTCTTTGTATTTGCTCACCATTTCACAATGAATTTCCAAGTTTAGGTCACCATGACTTGTTTGCAGTCTCACATAACCTTAACAAAGAAAAAAGAATCATAGTATATTCCAAATTCCACAGATCAATTTGAAATAAGAAACAAAAAGGACAAAAGACATTATTTTTTTAACATGTACAAGGTGTGTACCCTTCTTTTTCACTTCTCTATATCGTACTATATCCTGATCAACAACAGCTGAAAATAAATCATAAAATTGATTGATCATTAAAAGCTCCTATTAATAAAGAAAGAGACTGTTAAGTGCATTACTTGGACAGGTGAATTTATGGGCAAATGAACAAACAAGCATTAAATGGCAATTGACCGTTTGATTTATTAATCAGACAACTGAGTTGAATATAAACAAAGCATTGCAATTCAAGAATGTTAAATTGAAGAGATATGTGTGGAGTCTACTGAGTTTGTGATGTTTTACCTGCTTCCTGTTGAGTGACGGGTATTTGCGCTGTCGATGTAAATGAGCTAGCTACAGCACCAGTGGAATAATGAGCCTACATGCATCGACAAACAAAAACAACATTATTTATCAAAATTTACCCAAAAGTACATTGGAAAAATGGGAAACTACAATAGAATAAGTCAACAAATAAGTATAGATCCTTTGCATAAATGGCGGCTAAATTTGAGTAACAATACTTTATGCATCCTTAGCCTTGTGATTATGTTTCCAGACAAGGGATTTCACATGAATGTGAGGCTAAGGACGTATAAATATTGTTATTCAAATACAAGCGCCATTCATGCAAAGGATCTATACTGGGCAGGAAACTTACTGCATTCCTCTCTGTAAGTGATTCACTTTTCTCTATGCTCTTCTTCTCCTGCAAAGTAATTATTAATAAATCAATGTTCCGTCAGAAAAGAAACTTATGTCAGTGATAAAGTGATCTTGTCAATCAGAAACAAAAGAAAGTTCTGTCTAGAGCAACAAAAACAGCATAGAGAATGACAGATAAAGTAAAGTTTACTTACAGGTTCTTTGTACGTTCTTTCCAGCTCACTAAGAATGCCAAGTGTGTCTTTGTTGGCTCTGTTCAAATAATACTTTGGATCCTTCTTTGCTTTCTCTTCCTCTGAACAAATGATCAAAAGTATTTATTGTACAGTTATCTCTTGCTAGCTATTTTTTACTTTCTCCAGACTGTTGTCTACATATTGAGTTCTCATGCAAGGGTCAAGGCTTGCTGCTAGTATGGAAACAACCCTACTGGGCTATTGGAGACAACTTTTATTGCACCATGAATACAAAACAGACCTTCATTCACCACTTTCAAGTTGTTTTTTAGATGGTGGAAATTTGCCAGGTTAAACTTGTCAAGACTTGTTGGATCCTGTTGGGAAAACAATTTAAATCAAAACATGTGAAAATCTGGAAAAATGACAAGCAATATTAAAAATGTTATGTAAATTGATAGGTAAAGTCTGCATATGGGCCAAGTGGCCCATCAGGCCAGCGCTTATGCCTGGTTTCTGTAGCATGAAGCAACCAGGAGTATTCTACTCCCCCCTGGACGGGATGCTAGTGCATCACAGGGTTACCCCCACCATTATAATACACCTGGGTGGAGAGAGGCACTGTGAGAGTAAAGTGTCTTCCCCAAGAACACAACACAATGTCCTCAGCCAGGGCTCAAATTCGGACCGCTTGATCCTGAGTCAAGCGCACTAACCATGAGGCCACCACACCTCCCTTATTTCAACTGATAAACCAGTATTACTAACTTAACATTTGAAAAATTAACAACGTAAAAAACAATTAAGCACTTCTTTTTTTCATTCTTGCACTTTTTGACTAGCATTATTGCAGCTATGGACTTTAAAACATTGAATGAGCGACAAACCTGTATAGTTATTATGTCTTTACGTGTAAATGGTTCATCGGTGAGGAGATCTTTGAAGTTCTTTGCTTTTAGATTTAACTGTTCCACTGCCTGTTATTGGTCAGGAAGAAACAAATTCCTTGCTGAAAACTTTAATATAACTAAGAGACAGTCCTACATGTACACAGTGACTCTGTAGTGACAGGATGAGATCAGGAGGGGTGTCATTAGGTAATATTAAATTTAAATATTAATATTAAGTATTAATATTAAATATTTTATTTAGCGTTTGAAATTTGGGATATGAAAACCCATCTGAGGTTAGAAATTTTGTGGTGATTCATAGTTTCTGTGAAAGATGTTGCTAAGAACATTTTATGGGATCAACAAAAAGCAGAAGCTAATGTTTTTTATTGCCATATCACACTAAAGTTTCTTTGACATAAACTACTGGTTCAAGCATATGACAAAGATTTATATCCACTCCCCACCATACACTTGGCATACACTTTCCCACCCAAAAGGAAGGCACTAAGAAAACAAAGCTGCATGTCTCATTCAGGGATAAAATTAAGAAAATATTTATATTATATTTGCATCAAAAAGAACCTAGAGAACCACAAATTTGTCAGTTTACAAACCAAAGAAAGGAATTATTCCTTTGACTGGTTTGTTTCTTCATCCTCTGATTCATTCAGCACTGGTCAGGAACTAAAAGTAGTACATGGGAAATGCAAAGACTTTTAACCTACATCATATGAGAAGACATTTCCAGTTGTTTTGACAGCAACAATGTGTGAGTTGTTATTGAAGACTTTGAATGTTACAGGACAGTGATATTTGTCTGTAAAAGACACAAATTGACAACAACAACAATTACTGCTAAATTCCAATCTTTCATTTTCAATAAACACTGATCAGTCAACTTACCCTCGGCATTCTTGTGAAAATTCAGTTTTACAAGTTCCTTGGCCTGCAGAGGCTATAAAAGAAGAATGGAATGTTGATTATAATATAAGTGCTTATAATTCATCAAATATTCTTGCTCGCGCACGATTGATCTAAACACGTCATGTGACCGAATATTCCCCAGCTGAAACTGGGGAATATTCGAGAATATTCCCCAATTTTCAAAACTGCGCACGTTGCAAAAAAGATTTGAAGAATGATAAACACAATAGTCTCCACTTAGGGCGAAAATATGCTTGGATATTTTGTCCTTGGACATTATCTGTTCCTCGAAGCTCACAGATTTCCTTGAGCTACGCTTTTGGAAAGCTGTTCGTTTCTCGGAACAGATAATGTCCGCGGACAAATATCCTAGCATATTTTCATGCCAAATGGAGGCTATTGTTTATATATACCACACCAGTCCTGTAATTGACATGCCTTTTAGTAATGAATTATCTGATAATCATTTTACATACTTCTCCTGTGACTGGGTTTTTCCCATATTTCTTGAGATAAGGAACAATATTTCTGTAAAAAGAAGAAAATTATAGTTTAAATAATATGTCAGAAATCCTCTTATATCAGTACTTTTGCCCACAAATTTATTTGTAACACCCAGTGTGAAGGAAGAAGAAAATAGATTGCGTAACTTACAGCAAATCAAATATGATGCCATCTTTAGTGCAGAGTGGATGTTCAAATGGCTGCATGGAAAGGCTGAATAACAGAAAACAAAGAAAAAAACTTGGAGGACATTTTTTTCACAACAATCACAAGTTCTATTTCACATCTTTTCCTGCAAGAATAATTATACAATTTCAGTCACACAATGTGTATTGTTTCACTAATAATATGGTTTATGAGCTGTAAGTCAACTGAAAAGTTGATTTAAATCATGAAAACAAACCTGCAGCAATGAAATGGTAACCTTCTAAAGCTGGCCTTCTCAGGTACATCTAAAATGTAATACAGAGAAAATTCACTTATTTTCAATGTTACCTGCATCACAACCTTCTCTTTAGATTCTGTCTTTTGAAATGCTATGGAATCAGCTGAGCTGACGATGAGACTATAAACCTGGAAATATTTCTTGCTATTGAGCAAATCTGAGTTCAATTAATCAGATCAACTTCTATGTGAATGCTTCATACTATTTTATTCAGTCTCATTTGGTTGGAAAGTTAAAATTTGTTAAGAGTAAATGCCCTGAATTATGCGTATCAAATAGATGGTTGGCATGTGTGCAACAGATGCCTTTTCCCTTACCAGCACACATCGACCAATCTGGCTTTAAACACTCAGGTCACGTTTTTTTTGTCATCAAAATTACCACCAATCAGAGTCAAGAATTTACAGATTATTTATGTAACATTGAATCTGCAGTAAGTTTCTTCACACTACAGGGCTTGAAATTGCGACTCACTGGTCACCAATGTGACCAAAAATTGAGCACTGGCGACTAAATTTTCAGAACTGGTCGCCAGCTGGCGACTCGCGATTTGTACGATAAGTAAAGATGACCACAACACAACTCTTGTTTTTAAATCTTTAGATAGGGAAATTATTCGGATCTGGTAGCTAGTAGACAATTCACCTTTCCGTCCCCACTAAAATAATGTCTGAATATTACAAGAAAATCGTAAAAAATTACTTGTAATTGTAAAAATTACTTCGACACGTCGAAACTGCGTTTACCAAGCGTCATATTGTTTCAGCGGCCTCTTCCAAAACTGGGATCGCGGGCACACTACAACACCACGCGCTTTTCAGTTGACGCGAGAACAATGGCGGCAGATGTGATCAGTTGTGTAGGAGCCTAGACCAAGCATAGTGTTGTTTATCAGCGGCGAAAGGCGACGAAAATAAAGAACTGCGTTTTGAAGATATACGAAAGGACCCGTGTTTGTGTCATTACAAAAACCACGGACGTAAAAGTTTTTGTGCTTCCCTCCATTTAAAATAACTTAGAAGAAAACCATCACCTGCGAACCAGAGACATCAGGGAACTTAAGCATGCACGTTTTTGAGACGCGGACGGTAACCGGAAGTGAGCTTTTTTCACTTTAAACTTGTCCTCACACAACCATATTCACATTGCTAAGTATTTTTTCTTCATTAGAGATGAGTAGTATAAAAATCTGGGGGACAATACGGTCCAAGCATGCGAAATCTTCTCTTCCGGTTGCCGTCCGCCTCTCAAAAACGCGCGTGCTTAAGCTCCCTATAATCTGAGAACAACGGTAGCTTTATAACAGTTTTTAAGCCTTACTCGTGCTGTTTTCAAACGTTTTAGCTCTTCATTTGTGACTTTCTTGCATGCAAAGTAACGTACAAAATCATGTTAGTGTTCTCATGTGAGTTATATATAAAATAAGTTGGCGACCAAAATTTACGATCTGGCGACCAAATTTTTCCCATTAGTGGCCAGCTGGCTCCCGAACGAAAAAGTTAATTTCGAGCCCTGCACTACTTGTATAATCCAGGGTCAGTACATTTTGCTGACCCCTAGTCCATGGACTACCCCGATGGACCTGGTCCATGGACTACTTGAATAGACTACCCGTGGACTACCCTAAATGGACCACCCTGAAATTTGTGGGAAACATAAATTTAACGATGCTAGAGCCCAAACAAAAGAGGCGATCAATCAACAAACACATCACGGAACACTTGCGATGTAACAGATTTAACAATCCGAACAAAAGATGCGATCGATCAGAACAGTTGTGATTTAATCTTCAAACTTTTCCTACCTTAACATCTGGACCTCTGTTACAAAATATTGGATTCGAGCGAGTTTTTCTTTTGTTACCTACATGATAAGACATGACATTCACATAACCCCATACACCCACACACCTCCCATACACCGCCATCATGCACGTCTACTGCTGGCCAAATGAGTGTAGCTAGCAGGCGCAGTAGTTGCCCACGAGTCACTCACGGTCGCTCACAATATGGTCCAATATGGAAAGCTCGCTAGATGGTAAGTGGAAATTTTGCATATATAACGCATTCATCTCTGGCTCGTGAGCCAGTTCTTTATGCCATAACAGGGAACAAGAAAAGCAACTCATTTCCTTTATTTCGGTTGTAATAATTTGTGGCATAGGTCCAGTTGGGGATTAAATCTGTTACATTGCAAATGTTCCATAATTATTGTGTTTGTCAATCAATTGCATTTTTTGTTCGGGTTCTAGCATCATTGAATTTATGTTTCCCACAAATTTCAGGGTGGTCCATTTAGGGTAGTCCATGGGTAGTCCATTCAAGTAGTCCATGGACTAGGGGTCAGTGAAATGTACCAACCCTATAATCCATGTCGTTTAGTAGAGATACAAGAAGTGACATTAGTATTGGGTATCCTTTACCCCTTAATTTTCGTCCTCGCCCATAACCCTTTATCCCCAGGGATCAAGAGGTTGAGTGTCGATTGATAAACTTTATCGACCCTCAATTGACCCTCGATTGACACTTGACTGATACTCAATCAACACCTCAGTTGACACTCACTCAACACTTGACTGACAGTACGTTAAGAGTTGGTCAAGAGTCCGGTGAGAGTTGACTAATTTTTGATTGATTTGTATGAAACGGTTGACACTCGGCCAACCATCAACCCACTGTTGATCGGGCGTTGATCGAGTGTTGATCAAGTGTTGATCGCAGGTCGATCAAGGGTACAAATATCAATCAACACTCGACTGTGGATGTCTTTAGTAAACATGATTTATAGGACCCATCATATCCTTACTTGATGAAGATATCACTGCTTATCAAGTGTCGTAATTGAAATGGTCATGCATCCTTTCTTGAAGATTTGGCTACCTGTGGCTAGTACTGGTTACTCAAGGGATGATATCTCATGGAAAATTAACTTACCGGCTTTCTTTCCACCCCATTCATCTCTCCACTCCTTGTTCGTCAAATATCTTTAACATAAACCATGAAAAACATAGAACACAAACATTTTAGTGTCTTACACTGTCTACACTTGCTGTCATAGTATTCTCTCACAAACTCCTCGCCAAAACTAAAGGCATATTGTTTTAAAAATAAGACAGAGAGAGGACCTAATTAAGGTACTAAGCTTACAATTTGTCTTTCTGGTGCTGTTTCTTTCCCATAATTACGAACTTTTGCAGGCGAGTATCACAAAATCACCACTTTCAGAAAGATTTCAGGAACACTTTGAGGACTTTCAGACCAGCGGATATATCGTATGGCAGAAAGTGTGTCACTTAGGCTGAAATAAAAACATTCAAACCCAGGTTCTTCTCTTCATCTAATGATCAAGCAAGGAAGAAAGCCATGAGTGGAATCAGCAGTGAATTTCTTCAAGAAAAGCTTCAAAAGGAGTTCAACCCTATTCATTTGGTAGGAGAAGTATATATTTTGTACTCAGTTTGTGCAATATGCGCACAAAAATTTAGTTTGCCGATCTGGATTTTCAAGATGTGGACGCATGTGGCATGCATACATGTCGTCTCCTTATTGCATGTACTATACATCAAATGCTTTGTAAGCTTATATTTCACAGCGTTCCATTAAGATCTCTTTCATCTTCAGTTGAAAAATAAGTGTGCGTGCTTTGAATTCAAAATTCCATATTCAACTGACTGTTGATTACATCATTACGTTACATCAATATTGATCTTGAGTGACCATCGTGACGAACACTGCATTGGTCAACATTTCGACTGAAATCAACGTGTTGGTCAATATCACCGGCTGATCATGACTTGACCATGGAGAGGAGCTGAAGCGGATCTAGACGAAAACTAACCCCTGGTCCACAAACTACCCTAGCTGAAAATATTGTTTTAAACTTGTTCCGTCTCAAATGCGGTACATTACCATCATTGAGAGCTAACTGTAAATTGGTTAATCTGAGCACTATCCTAGCGGCAGGGGTATTTTGCAGGATACTGAACGCCGAATGCACTGTTTTCTTGTGATTAGTTCCACTCATGTTTGCCTGCGGTTAGTTTTTATTTGTTAGAAAGGGGCAAATACAATATATCTGTCACAAAGAAAGAATTTATGAAACGTTAGGGTATAAGGTGCTGGTCAAAAAACCTACCTTGTAAATTCTTCACTTGTCCCAACTTTCCTTCTTAGTCTTACTTAGAAAGATTAAATATAGTCAACTTAACACTTTTGACTCTGTAACTTTTTTCACGTGAAAACAGGAAGTGGTTGACCTGACAGATGGCTGTGGAGGAAAATTCTCAGTAGTCATTGTTTCTGACAAATTTGAGGGAAAACCACTGTTAGCTCAGCACAGGATGGTGAATGACTGTTTAGTCGAGGAACTGAAGACTATCCATGCGTTAACTATTAAAACAATGAAACCTGCACAGTGGGAGAAACAGAAGGCAACATAATAGAGAATTCATGAACGCTAGAAAAAGAACCCTTCAAGAACTAGGGTTGACTTTATTTGAGGAAATTCATTAGAACATCTACTTCCAGCACTATGGTGTATTTAAAACAGAGAGTTCTTCATGTTATTGCCATAATATGGTTATGCAATGGTAGAAGTGGATTATTATTTTCTAAGAAATTTTTGAAAAGCTGTATGTAGTAAGCAACCTTATCTAGTGATTTTTTAATATGAAAAAAAAAATTCAGGTGGCACTCAATGAACACTTTCATGGAAATAGATATGCTAGGAATTTGATATTTTCAGCAATGTTAATCAATAAACCAAGCTCATAAGTTTATTTAAAGCAATTATAATATTATATAACAGTCTACAGTTAGTCATTTAGCATATTTGCTTAAAAATCACCCCTCCAAAAAAATTAGAATTAGCACAAAAGAGCCTGGAACACTAAGGCAATAACTATGTAATTAATGTACTAAAAAAATAAGCCATTGTTATGATGTTATGTTTAAGGTAATTTTTGGAAATCAGTGTAAAATATTCTCTTCAAATCTAGGGAAGCCTCAAAATGATTGTTAAACTTGAAAGTCTGAAAATCACAAAGAATAAATCAGATACCAAAAAGAAACAAAGAATGGAAGATTGATCATCAGTGTATTGCATGGTGTGGATTCTTTAAGCAAGGTCACTTTCTGAACCATGCAAGTTTTTGAATCTTGACTTGTCAAAAAAGGTTTCAGTAATAATAATAATAATGACTTTATAATCGTGTCAGTTACATCTAGCAGTGGAGAATCCCCACTCCTAATAGGGGACACCTAGCTAGAACTATCTAAAAATAATATACAGAAAAGTCCTATAAGAGATTATAAAAATTATGAGTTCCAAAGATGGCAGCCACTACATCCATCTAAGACGTTGCCTAGATCTAGCCTCTGTACGTGGGTCTTAAACTGCTTGAGATTTATCGCCGATCTTTCTTTATTTGTTAGCTTGCTCCATAGTTTATCCATAGTATCTACTCCATAGTATTTAATCATTTCCTAAAACACACGAGGGTGGGTAAGGTAAAGTAAAGACACCTGGCAAAAATGTGCTGTTTATAAGATAATACCTGAGATAAGATATTTCACTTCCCTAAGTTTTTCCTTCCTTCACAGCTACACCACAAATCTATTTTGGAGGGAGTTGCCTTGTTAGGTCAAAACGACCTTGCTTGCAGGAAGAACATTCATAAAGAAATAATCCAAGCCAGGTTAAACAAAAGCCTTGGGAGCAATGATGTGTCGCTAAGTGCATACAGAAATATTCTTGTTTCTCCATTTTTTGTTTACCCTCTGTACTCAAGATTTTTCCTTAATGCCATCCTCTCTTTTCTTTGCCATACTTGTTCATTTTTCTTTCTATTCTCTACTTGCACAAATCCCATACTACACCTCTTTTACCCCCAAAATTTTGCATAATCATTGTTTGCAATTTCTCCTGGGACATGAAGATGTCCCAAAAGAAATCTAAAACAATGCCTATGCAAATGTTTTTTGGGGGTAAAAGAGGTGAAGTATGGGATTTGTGCAAGTAGAGAATTAACATTCCACCTGGATATACCTTTCTAGCTTGGGTGTTTGTTGCCCCATTTCAGACCATGTGATGATACTCTTGAGAATTCTCGTGTATATGAACGAATAGTTTTAAATGGACAAAAGAACAATTCTCTAGAGAATATCATGTGGTCTGTAATGGAGACAAACTACCCGGGCTGAAATGTCTATTTGCAAAAAGAAAAAAAAAAATGCGAGGCGTTTGATGACGTCACACGAGTGTCGAAGTCTGGTTGCGTGTTGGTTCAGACTGTAGATTTTTCCTTCTTTTTTAATCGAAAACCTGCTTAATATGCAACTTATGTCATTTGTATTTTTATATTTTCAGACCGTTAGTAATTGCTTGCTTCAAAGAATTCAGACAAACAGTGAACAAGTATGAAGGCCACGGAAATCTGGATTACCGATTTCGATATTTTTCAAAAAAAGTATTTAAAACATTGTTCTGATCATTTAACCTCACATTTTTAGAGAAAAACAGACAAAAATAGCTTAGCTATTAATGTTCACACTTTCACTTACAAAAGAAAACGCATTTGCTGTCTTGTTAACATAAATTCAAGAGATAATTTGATGCGAATTGACTAGCCTTTCTTTTCCTTTTCCAGGCGGAGAGACCGAACAAGCGAGCGAGCAAAGGAGCGCGCCTGGGGTTGCAGTAACAGTTTAACAGACGTTCATCAAAAGTGATCAACATTAAATCTCTCAGTACAATCTGATCCAGAAATTATAAGCAAACAGGTGATGAGGATAAAGAAAATCTGATCAAGTAGAGGATACAGTCTTGATCGAACACCAAATTCTCAAAACAAACCCTCCATTAATAAAATCGTCTTTGCGCCCCGGGCTTTGCGCAAACTTGTGCCTCTCAATAAAAGGGTTACAATTTGAAACAACAAATCCAAAATAATTACAGTTCTTAAAAAAGATTTGCCTGAAGTAATGTAAACATCACTTTTATATATAATTAACGACAATATGTTCTCCTTTGTTCTTAAAGTAAAACCGCGTCTTTCGAATAAAACAAACGCGAACTGACGCATATTTCTTCATTAGATTTTTCATTTAAATACAATAAAGCATTAATCTTACAAGCGTCCGTCCAATCACATCGGAGAGTTATTGTAAATTGAGCGGACGCTGCGAGACATTTGGCATAAATTTTGTCGGCGATTTTCCTGTCACCTGTCCCGATCACCGGGTTTGGCTGCCGAAAGTCATCTAAGTTTATTATCGAGTGTTTTTTTTCCGTCGTAGCCGGTATGACCGAAGAAAAATAACCTTGCCGCGTCAGAAAACACCAACGATTTCATAGAGGACGAGTAAGAGTCGGCATACAATCGCGAAGCTTCTCGAACAGCATGGAAAGCTTACGGCTTAGAGAACGCAAGAGGTAAACACGAGTTTTATTGGCTTGATTCAAATGTAAAATCACCATTGGTAGATGGGAGTGTCACATTGTTTGATGCAAGTCGCGCTGTTCACATCTTATATTATCTTACATTCACAGAATTTTGGATCTGCCTCGAGACCCGACCGACCACAGAGATCCTTCTTTGTAAGTACATGTAAGGTAGACATAATTTTCGCATAATATTTAGTAAACGACTAACTTCTGTTCAACTCAACCTGAGTTTGAAGCTGGGCGTGTGTTATAGTGTATTTTTTCGCGGGAATGACAAATTCGAAATCAAGCAGGTGTTGGAAGCATTTGAATTTTTAACTCTTTCTTCTTCCTTTACAACGGTACTGATAGAATTATATTACTATATCAGAATGATTTTTAGAATCAGACAAAGCGTATTTACTCGATGAAGACATCTTTCCGTATATTTGCGTTCTCCAAAAGCTTTTAAAGACCGACATCGACGTTCATTGAAGCCATTTTTTCAGTGTATTAATCGTGCTTTACCAGCTCGTAACACAATAAACATCATACACGCCGATTTTGAGTTTGAGGACATCACCTAAGCTTAGAGCAGCTCATGAGGCTGTTTTTATAGTATTTTTTTCGACCTAGCGTTCATCGTAGTAATCAGCGTAATTTGTTTTTCATAAGTCGGCGGTCTGTATATTTCAGAAATTGTAATATTAATTATAAAAATCTGATCTCGTCGATCAAAGTTCGTACAGTTGTGTACGGAGCATGTTGCTTGGCAATATTTTATTCCTCATTTGCTATAAATCAGATTTAATGGTGATTTTATTCTCAGTCACTGTTTGGAAGCGACTACAGCAGATCAGCGACGGAGAAAATTCCATATTTTATGTTGCCCTGTTTTCATTTCAGTTGTATGCAACAATTATACCACAAAGTCATATTTAAAACATTACAAGTTGACAACGTAAGATTTTTCAATTCGCTCTAGATCTGCATGACTAGTATCCATGTTGTATTTTCAATGTGCTCAGTAAAGATTGCACGAAAGAGTATAAAAAATATCAGTGAAGTTGATTTATTGAGTTGTTTTTTCTCCTCGTTGTTGTTTGTTTTTACTGTTGTTTTTCAAACTGCATTTTGTTATTTAACATTTATTTACTTGATCGGAGCCAGTAAATTTTGATTTTTTTGACGAAAGTTGTCATTTTGTAACTGAGACTTACTCAAGTTTGTTCCAAATTCCAATATTGTAGGCATCTGTACAAACACACACACCCCAAGCGTGGGACCGATATATCAGTGCAATCAATCAATTCGCTGTAATTCTTCATTACACTACTGCACTAGCCAGGAAAAATTTACAGTCTAACCCCGTCAAGTTTGCCTATATTAGCTAGAGCCTCAAGTATAATATGTGCTAGGTAGTTAAATTATGTTTAGGAAATTGATGCGCACAAGATAATTTGCAACAATCGACCCTTCATAACTGGGAACAAATAATGACATTTTTATAATTTCAACCACTCTCGTAGTATGAGATAAGGTCACTTAGAGAAGAAATTATGAAGCTTTCAGGCCAGATACGTCAACGAGATTGTATCTCCCTTCATCTTAGTCTGGTTTCCACTTAGACAACAAATCTTTTAAATAGAGCTAACCGTAATTTGAAAATTGCAAGATCATTGAAGATGCAAAACATTCGCCCAGGCCAAGGCTAACGTTTCAAACCAAAACCTGAATAAATAAGGCTAAGTCACTCTCGTCGTTTCAGCTGGTTTAGTCGTGGCTGAACCCCGGGGGCTGAACCGAGAAAAACATGTTTGGAGCTTTTCCTTTTAGTTATGAAAATTTCAAAACTGCTATATATGCCGTTCCGTAAATCATTAGGCGACCTTATGTGCGATATGTTACGAAGAGACCGCACTGCTGGGATTAAAGTCCGAGTTTATTACAATAAGGAGTCCGGCAATCTTTAAGGAATGATTTGTGCCATGATGAGTTGAAATAGTATACCCTTAAGAGTTCACTGCTTTGTCTTTTTGTCTCATGCTTTCTTTTAAAGTCACGTCCTATATAAATTTATAGCATCTTTCAGTCTTTATATTTGAATTGAAAGCTTTCTTCGTCTTTGTTCGTCTTGTCTTCCTCTTCGACCGAAAAATGTTGTACGCTTGCCTCGCCATGATAGATCAAGTTGCTGATAGATTTTTGTTTCCCGGCGGAGCAATTTTGATTTTTGTTTTCATTTTCTGGGAAGAGTTCTGACGAATCTGTGGGGCGACTTAGATCAAATGTTTTGTTGCTAAGCATCGAAACAAAAATAAAGGAGCGTTATGGCATGAATTATGAATGAATTTTCAGAGAAGTTTCAATTAACGCTCAATCATTCAAATCATCGACTTTCTCTCTGAAAATCCCGAAACGTGCTTGGTGGAAAATAAAGTTTTCTTTCTTTAGCGAATTATTCTTCGACAACGACTATATTCTAATTTTTTTAGAGGGCGAACCATCTGACTTACAGAAGTTTGCTGCGCTTGGGGCCGTTCATCAAATGCAATTCATATTTAATTTCAGGCTTTTCAGTTAGATCCGAGTACATTTCCTTGGTCAAAAACTGGAATGATCCGGTTTACATGTAGTTTTAATTTCCCAATTAACAGTGTTTTTAAAAATTAATTTAGTGATGACGGTGATAAATACAAGATTCTACGATCTCTCCGGCAGTGTGCCAACCTTATCTTGACTTTTCTTCACATCATGGCAGGTGAAAATTTTATTTTATTGTGATGATGACAATCGGTGATTCCAAAGGTTAACTCAGTTACCTCATTTCCTGCTGCTATCTGTGTTGTCTTCTCCGAGTCTCATGGACGGATCGAACTTACGATGTGACAACAAAAGTTGAGTTATAAATGTACTGAATGCAAAATCGCCGAAAAAAATATTTGTACGTTGTATATAATTTAACAAGGCAGTGAGCAGTTTGCCGATCGAAGTTTGAATCGAAGGGAAACTATCGTGAATACTTAGTTTAGTGGTTGTATCACTCTCAAAAAAATCACAATAATATGCAAATGATTACGATATTTAAGTTTGAAGACAACACAATTTATTAGTTTTCATCAACTTCCGTAGGAACAAACTGTTTTCTTGCCTGGAGATTGACCATTGTTTTGCATGATAAAGACAAAGTGTTATTAGGGTCTTATCACGACCTTATCGAGAACTGGGCCGCACCCAACTTAGTTCCCAGATTCTCTCTTTTCCCGGTCTCTAGGGGTAGGAAGAAGTGGAGAGTCCCAGGTTCCCTCTTTTCTTGGTCTCTAGGGGCAGGAAGTGGAGAGTCCCAGCTGGTGCGTTTAAAGTCTATGCAGTATGCATTTTCCAGAAGATTATTGTAACATTATATACTGCTGGTAACCGCTGGTGCCAATCGGAATGTAAGCAAGATTTCGTGATCTTACCATATCGAAGCCTTACTTGAGCGTAGCTCATGAAAAAATAAAGCTGTCGAGTTGTCGTTGTTTTTCTGTTGTGCTGATCAAATAGTCTGCATAGGACAGTCAGCCTGAATGAAAAATTAACCAGATAAGATACCTCTTCAGATACCATTAGCTGCATGTAGGGCTTAAGCCTCGCTCCCATGCTTATCTAAAGCTTAGCCTTTCGAACCTTCCCATTGTTATCATATCAAATGTACGTCAATTACAAATAATGATAATATCAGAAAAGCGGATTGCAGCTATCAATTCAAAGAGTTTTATCTCTTTCAGGGTCGTTAGTGGATAGGATTTTCCTATAGCCGATCAGACCCCTGCGATAATCCTTCTCAGAACAATGGAACGCATTAGGTCTGTAGGCAATTATTCACGGAAGATTTCTAAGAAGAAATAATAAACAGAACAATTAAACAGCGAGTTTTACTTCTCTGAGAAGTAGTGTCAGAGCTTCGGAGAAACTTAGCACAAAGCAAGGAAAAAGACTGGAAAAAAATATGAAAAATTTATTTCACTAAGATGCTCGATCGTTCAGTAGGAAAGTTATCAGAAGATCTGTTTAAATCAAAAGCGCTTAAAATTGTGCGCGTGACCGTCACTCTTTGCTTTATTCGTACTTTGCTCTCTCGGATTATTTAACAGCAAGTGAACTGTCAAGTGGTCAAGAGTCATGCAGAGAAGAAGTGAAGAATCTCTTGCCTTGTGCTTGCTACTTACTCTGCTGGGAGCATGCGTTTTCAGTTCTGAGCAGAGAGTGTTGTCCATCCGGGATGGGAGTAGAAGCTTAAAAGGGCTCCGCCTGGAATATATCCCCTTCCTCTCCTACCCCGTATAGGCTTAACACACTCCTGTACTGAGTCCGACAACTTACAAAGTCAGTGGAATTTATAATTGTGGAAGTTTTGAAAGCATGCAAATGATTGAGTAATGCGTTTTGTTCCTCACCAAAATTTATCGTGGACTCCATCCATCGGTATTTACTGTATTATGGTACCTTTACGTGAAAATATCTCTGATCTGCCAATACACCTAAACGTCCATGCACCTACCCTTTTCGATTTTTCGCGGGAACGTGAGTATCTGGGGTCAAAAAACAAGGACGTTTGTATCATTTGTATTATGGAAAATAAGCCGTTTTTCTGGGCGGGCACGGACAACTCCCGGATTTCCTTCGGTTTTGCAACTCAGCGCGGTCACGTTCAAGGCTTTTTTGCACACAAAAATTCTAATATGTCAACGCTAATTTTAAACATCCTTTGAAAATTTAAAATAAAACCGATGACTCTACGTACACGTGGAATATTAATCGTGGTGATCAGGTGAGCTCTATTAAGTAGACGTGACGAGTGATATACAGCCACCACATATCAGTTTTCAGTGGATCAATTCTTTTTATAGCGTCAAAGCGTAGCTCGACCTTTATGTGTTATTTCTTATCCATTCTTGATCCGTGCTGTTTGCCTCCAATGCAAATATCGTGATTTACTTTGACGGAAAACACTCTAAGGACTTTTGACCGCGCTGCCACTGTAATCTTGGTCAGCAGTTATATATTTGTCGAACCATCTGATCTGAAATGCTGGCGTTTTTCGGGGAGAGAGAACCGAGGTTAGTGTCTATTTCAGTTCTTTTCTCGTTAACCTTTCATTTGCACTGTAACTTACTTAAAGTTCTGTCATTTTAATGTCATATTTGAAAGCGGTTTGTTTGATTTCGTGTACTACAAACACAGAATCACTAAATTATTCAAAACTAATATTCGTTCAGATCTTATCGCTGGCCTTGTCGTCGTTTCGACCGATTTTTATTCGGATTTCTCTGTTATTCTTGTCCAAAGAACCGTATTTTTTTGTGTTGTGTAGGTCAACGTTCCGATTTTCCTTATTTTACAATTGAAGATCTAAGTCTTATTGGATTTGTGGTCAAAATACAAATTGTAAGTGTAATGAGATAATAGCGCGCGTAAGATTACCGAACAACAAAACAACCTGCTATTTTCATAATTTCCCAATGTAACTGATCCATTACATTCACTTTATTGTGGTTCAATTCAATCTACAGAAATTTTAAGACCACTGGATTACTTTATGGACCAAATATAGGCATTACATCACATCCTTCACGCGGGAAACGCAATGCACGGGGGCTTCTAGATTTCTAGAATAAGCTTACAAAATTCAGAACATAAATTATCGAGGATAACAGTGTTTTGAATTTTATGCCCATTTGATCACATCAGCTGTGAGATATGCTGGTTAGTTATATAAGCAAGTTCGGACTCTGTTTATTCTTGTTATGGTTGATATTTTGCTGACATGTTCAATCACAAGCCACTTAAAAAATACCGCGTTCTCCCCTGTTGGTTTGTTTATGTTTTTTTTTGTTTTGTTCGAAATGTCCATAGTCTCTATAGCGAGCGTTGGAACGTAAACATGCACTTCAGTTGTGTTGCCATTGCATAATCCGTGGAACAAGGCTCCATGCTGTGCAATTGTGTTTTGTGGAATGAGGGATGAGATAAGCCATGATATTTAACTACAGTAGCTTTAAAAGTTGGAATCCTTTATGATGCTTTATCCCCTTCCTATTCAAATCACGAAGAGATGGGAGGTGGCGGAAAAGGTCCCCTAGACCTTTTCAATGTTAGACAAGAATGACATTATTTACTTTTAAAAAGTAATATCTAAGTGGTTTCCGTGGGGACCCCTCCCTGGAGGTAGTCAGTAATATTATTTAATGCCATGTCAGCTTCTTAGAGTCCCGGTTTATTATTGTCTGGTCAATCCAAGAAAATTAATGGAAAAATTAAATTTCTGCAAAACGGAACGAGGTCGGATAACCTATATAACATCTGCCATGGCACTATTTTCCTCACGAACAAAACGTTATCAGTTTGGAAAATGTAGAGAACCAATAGTTTTTGTGCAGGCTCCAAACGGAAATATGTTGTCAGAGAAACAAGAAGTCATAGTTACTTCAGAGCATGTGTTCTGGTGTGGCGCACCAGCAAAATTCAATCAGCTTTTTTAAGCGAACGCTTCTTATTTTAAAACTAGTGGATTTTTTTAATAATTTAATTTAATTTATTTTATTTTAATCTGAGTCACCTTAGGCCTGCGTTTTGGTCATTTATCGTTTTCTTTCCTTGGCACTGTTGTCTTGGTTATCACTAGCCGCTGTAAAGTAAAGCGTGATAAATGAAGAGGTACACTCTACCATTTCGTGTTATCTGCACATGTTATATATACGAACCAAAAATGTAACATTGTTATGACTGTAAATAGACGTTTTCCTGCGGGTTTATAATAGCCGCAGTTGCAACTTCAAACTTATTTGGCGTTGCCAAAAGAGCAGGAAACATTTTACAACAGCAGATTTGATCGTGAACAATTTAAAACGTCACGTGTTCCATTGTGGTCCATTGTGTATGTGGTCCATTGTGTTTAATGTATGAATTGTCAAGCAGGTCATAAGTGTGTTTAGAATATCACACCAGTTAAAAACCTTATCAGATCGTTATACTAAGCCGTTGAATTCTCAAGTGGGGTCTAGAGAAAATGAAATATTTCAGACAAGTGTCCACAAAGTAAAAGCATTTATGTCGCAAACGTGACAAACTTCACGCAATTTTACGTGTTAAAAACAAGCTTAATTTTACGTGTTAAAAACAAGTTTTATGTCAGTAACTTCGCAGAAAGGCATGATGGCATTCTACCAATAGTAGAATGGTTATATTGTACCTTGAATATTAAAAACATTTTCAATCGCATATAAAAGCAGTTGAATGGCAAACTTCCTGTACTTGAAACACTAACAAACAAAAACTCGTTTGGTCATGTAATCTACTGGAAAGTCGCTCGCTGATTGGTTCTTTCACAGCGTTAGATGACGTCCTTTCCGAGGCCCATCAAGTTTGGTAAGAGTTGTCGCACAAACCTCTCATTTGCATAACTCTCCTTTGTCAGCATGCATCTAGTGAAAGTTTTCAATTAACCCGCTGTCTTTCACGACTTGACCTAAGCGAAGAAGATCGACTTCGAATTTCTACTGTAAATCTGGAAGCTCAATCGCTACTTCCGTAGAAAGAGATTGGTAAGTGATACGTTCTATTTGACACAGTAAGTTTGAGGTACGCGGATAAACTTCTCAACTTCATTCAAACTGAAGTTTTCTTTGCGTTGATTAAACCTAGAATCGATTTAAACTTCATGTTTGTGTGAGAGCAGATGAAATCTACTCGTATTTAAAACTCAACCATTGGAAGATTGCGAACGCATCCGAAATTTACGATCGCAGTACGTAACGGAAATACGGCAATAGTTCTTGAAATATTTGGTTGTATTTATCGAATAAGATATACAGGACAGTGGCACAATACTGGAGGTCTCTTTCAGGTGTTTTATGTGACGTATAAAGCACGCTTTCTTTTGTTTTGGATCTTGAGCGATTTACTTCGTATGTCGTTCTCAGAAAGCAATCGAGAGACTGAATCATTTCCGCCGAACGTGCGTTACAAAAAACTAAATATGGTCGACGCTTAGCGGTGTGGTTGCCAGATAGACTGCCTAGGCTTATAAACAATCTTTAAACGAGCACAAAGGCTCTTTAGAAGGGGTCTAACGTGAAAATGGTGAGCTATAATTAACAATGTGTCCAGTAACCCGGTAAAGCAGTTAAAACGCACTAGAAATTACATTGAAACGGTTTGCGCTTTTGGCCTTCAGGCAACGAAACGTCCTTTACGGAGTTCACCTAAACAAAAGCGACGGCGCTACGCCAGTTTAACCCATTTTGGATATGTAACTAATGTTTTCATGTCTCTTCATGCAAATGAAGGCGTCTGAAAATCCCTTAGGCGTAGATACCTTGTACGTGAACATCAAACCCTTAGAAAGACCGACGAAAGCGAAATTTTCGCGTACCCGGATAAATTGCGAAAGTATAATTTTATGACAGCAGGTTAAAAACGTTACCTCAGCTTTACTTTCGATTATGCGTATATCAAATCTAATACCTGTCACATTTATTGTCAGACAGATGCTGGAATAAAAGGTCTCAAATGCTTTGTACACAGAACGTTCTTTCTCTGAGAAAACAACCATAAAGTTCAAAGATTTATTTTATTGCGAAAACTGAAAGCGAACGACAATTTGCCCCCAAGAAACGATTAGCTATGAAAATGTCGCTGCAGTTGTCGAGCCTCCTTGCCGAATTTTTCGCGTCCATTAATAATGTAATACCACGGTCGGTCGCACCCAAATGGTCAAAAAATATTGGTATTGTTGTACGTTGGCTTTTGATAGGTCCTGACAAGTTACCAGGCGTGCATACAGCGAGTCAGTTGTTGATGAATGTAAATAAGTTTTTCTCTTTGATTATTTGCATTCAGTCATCCGTATTTTTAGAAAAGTTCGACAGACAACCATAAGGGTGGATTGAAGGAAATTCAAATGAGATTTGTGCGCGCTTTCGGAAAATTTGTGTCTTTAACAACAATAATGTAGACTGGGGCTTCCGTGTGTCGATTGCGGTAACGACGGTATGGCCAAGAGAGAGGCGAGTTCACCACGACAAAGATTGTTTTTATTGGCGCAACTTCTTTGAAGTTTATACAGACTACATCGACTGAAGTAGGGAAAGATAATTTGATGAAAGAAGCCACTACTGCATCGCTGTCAGTGTTCTCCGAACGATCTTGTCGCAGCCATATGGAACATGTCTTCCTTCTGGGAAAAATTGGCACAGCCGTAAGTAAAATTAAATATCTTCTAACGCTTTCCATTTGTACGAACGAAACATGAAAGTCAATCAATATCGACATTTCACGTCGCAAAATACTGAAGTTTCTGTTTGTGTGTATGTCGATAAAAACGCGTCATAAAATTGTAAGCCGGTGCATTTTCAAGACACATAGAGCTAGACATCCGGTGAAGTGAATATGGACCATATTCTGTACATATGGTACCTTTTTATAATTTCATGTCAGCGATTTTCGTTTCGAAAGAAGTCAACATTAGACATGACTACACAATCGAATACCGTACGTCGAACTGTCAAGTGCCGACTCGAAGATTTTGGGCAACGAACTGACGTTTTCAATTCTTGCTCAATCTAAAAGGCAATTTTCTCGACATCTGCCCATTATACAATCGAACTGTGTCATATTATTTAGTTGTCCTGAAATCTTCACGTGTATTCCTAGATTGCTCCCTAAGATCTGTTTATTTTCAAAACAAGAGATACTTTTAGCCTAACTCCCTAAAGCGTCAGAATATTATCGAGAACAAAATGTTTAAAAATTCTGTATTTCACGCAGAGAATGAAAGCAGTCCGTGTTCGTGTAATTTTCATACGCGAGAAACTTCATGCATAAATCTCATGACTACTTGGAAGCACGGTCAAAATTCACCCTCACCTCCTTTTGTGCAATATAAGAAATTACCTAAGTTCTTAAATCGTATTGTTAAAGGTTTATTAAAGAGACATGAACACATTGCTTTAATTTGCGGTTTAAGAACTGACTATTTACATTTTCCGCTTTGCCCATAGAACTTGCTATTCAGAATTTTTTGTGGTAGAAGGCAACAGTTTTCTCGCATTTAGCTTTGTTGCAGATACTGAAGGAAGTTTCAATTTCTTTGTTGTCCAAAAATTTGAGATAAGTCTCTTGCACGACCCATTTTGACCAGAAATTAGCAATATGGGACCGTGTCGTCGACTTTTCTGGAATATAGTGTATTTCGTGTTAAGATGTTTTGATTTCAGATAAATTTTACTATATTCGCAGCGAATAAACTCGACAATAGACAAAGTAATTTCAATCTGAAAGCCTTTGTTGAATTTGGATTGTTAGCTCTGTCAAAGTTATGGATCCGCTTGAGTTCCAAAAACGACAAATATACATTAGGATGTCATTATTCCTATCGAAATTATCATAAAAAATTGACGTCTTTTACGAAAGATAGACTGTTTGAAAATTATATGCACTGGTTATTTACAAATACTACCGAGGTTTGGCTTCTTTTTTGTGCATAATGTCTTCACACGCGCTATTTTGAGGGCGGGATCGATTTTAACCGCCAGAGCTTTTGTTTCCAAGCCAATTTGAAATAACACGCGTATGCAAATCTACAAATGCGTTCTCATTCAAAGATATCACGGTTTAATTTACTTGTTTGGTTACTTCAGAAGCTTTGATCAACGTTCATTGGAGAGTTGTCTGTACGCCATTGTTTTCACTGCCCGAGCTCTTTGTTCCTGCAGTTTGGTTTTGTTCTCGTGTTTTGCTTCCACTCAACATGGATCCATTGTTAATCTAATTGAGGTATTTTTCCACGTGTTTCCAATTCAGTTCGGCCTCAAATCGATTAAAATCTGTCCCTGTGGGAGCTCCAATTAGCGAAATTCTTTAAGAACTTTGTCTTCTTCTTTCGTGAAGTTATGTCTGCTTAGTGCAGTAGCAATTTATGTAGGAGAATTGAACTTCCTCAGCTGATTAAACGCTACCATTGTCTTTTGAAGTAATTGTTAAAAAATGTTTTTTAGAATGGATCAGAAAGTATTGGCATGTTTAACAGCTTGAGTGCTTTTCATTGTTCATCAATTGCTTGATTTCGCTTGTTACCTTGCATAATTTATTGGTATGAACACGTACCACAGCTTTGCAGTGTTTGTTTGCACCGTAAAGCCACTGAAACAACAAACAAAACTCTTCGCTCGAATTTTTTTCAGTTTCACGGTGACTCACCAGACCCTTAGCAGGTTTTCACATGATAACATTTGAATCTGAAAATATTTCAAAAGGAATTATCAAAAATCGAAAACCAATAACATTTTTGCATTTGATTTTAGGCTTACAATGGCTGGGCTCAGCTATTGGCTGCAACAGCTCGTTTAACATGCTCTCGACCAATCAAAGACAAATTTCATTCTTTACTAATCAAATACAAAACCTACACCAATCGAGACTTAGCTGCCGGGTTTTTCCCGCGCTTTTCTGAGGTCATAATGTATACATGAAGTTGAAGGGATTAGCTATGACATAACTCTTGGTTAGTTAAAATTCTCTTCCCTAAGTATATCGAACTAACAAGTGCCGTAGTTGTAGCCGTCGAACACTTTTATAGCCTTATTATATTCTCTCTGAAAACAGCATGATTTCTAAAGAGTATTACAAAAAATCACGTCCGTAAAAACGTTGACCTGTGAGCAGGTTCACGGTTAGGTAAACGAGTCGGCGAACGAAGCCGACGCGCTCTTGCGGCTTGGTCGCTCGGGTGCATGACCTGGACAAACGTGATAGTGCTCGCAGACTAAAAAAATGTTGTTGATGAGTGCAATGGCCTCGGTTAATTCTCGGAGTCACGATTTAGTTCTCGACTAGCTCTTGACCTTCGACTGCATTTAGCGGTTTCCTTCCAGACAAAACTAATTGTTCTTGTTTTTACTCCTAGTCTTCCAGATCCATCAAGGCAAGGACGTAACGCTTCTGCCATCTTTGGGGCCAGCCCAAGTTTCGGACTATATCCGGCAGAGACTAAGCCCCAGTTCAGACCAGCCCCACCCAAAAGAGTCCCTGAACCCAAGAAGGTCAAAAGGAGTAATAGTGATGTAGCGCTCAGAAAAAGATCCAATCCAAGGCGGAAGTCAGGAGATTTTAGCCAAGTGAGGAAACGCAGTGAAAGTGAGAGTGAAAATCATTTGAACGGCGTAACTTGTAACGGAAAAACTGTTTCCACTTCGATACTGTGTTCTGGATCAAAAGGGAGTGATTGCGCCGACACAGTCGCCGATAGCATCTGTTCATTACCCGAACAGTCGCAAGATCCAAACGATTTCTCCAACAGGTATCCGCTGTTTATTCAAGTCAATAACGGTTCGCAAACCGCAAGTAAAGCGCGCATTGTAAAACCCGTTGGCAGGGCATCAAATCAAGGTTCTTACAAACAAGACGCTGCTCAAGACAAGCAGTCAGTCCGGCCTAGAAGAAGCGCCAGTTTTTCAGCGCCTAAAAAAACAGCTACTCCGTCCAGACCCTCTCAATCAAGCCAGCCGGCCCAGGATACGTTGAAAAACGGAAACCTGCGCCGTGAGAAGAGTGATATCGTCAGACCTCGTCGTACGCGATCGCCATCTAATAGAACTGCTATCCCGAGTCCCGCTCGGTCAGTCTCTTCTTCTAGTCTTAAGCAGGACAATAGTTTAGTAAGCCCACGCTCTCAATCGCCAGCTGGTCTTCGGCGTGAACACAGTGACGTCACCAAACGTCGCGCACCGCCAAGTGTAAGACGGGAAAAAAGTGACATTGTTCGACCAAGAGGCCAACTAAGAACTAACTCACCTACTGTGAGTAATGAAAATTTAGAAGGCGACATAAGTAGGTCGTCAAGTAACAGAAGTTTAACTTTAAGTCCGTTGAGTAAATCACCGTCAAAGAGTTCAATTGAAGGCAGTCGATCTCGTTCAGGGAGTAGCAGCGAGATGTCGAAGATTCCGTCTCTTGTTCGATCGCCAGCAAGTGCTGGAAAAACAGACTCGCACGTTTCTCGTATTCCTTCTCTCACGAAGAGAAACAACAGCGAAGAACGTACTCCTCCCAAGAGTAGGATTCCATCTTCAACTAAAGGCGACAAGGCTCAAGAAGTCGCCCAGAAGTCTCAGTTGCCCACAGCCGGCCGGAAAGACAGCGCCTCACAGAAGGACAAGGCGGCAAGCAAGATTCCTTCATCTGCAGCACTGTCACAAAACAGACCTGACTCAGCGAAAGAAAACAAAGATCCTACCGCTGCAAGTGTGCCAAATGGACATGAACCAGTTAAACAAGCGAGCAAAATCCCATCTTTCTCCAAGACTGGCATTCCCAAGTCGAAAATTCCGTCTGTAGCACGAAAAGACAGCCGCAACGAAGAACACCCGGCACTGAACGGAGAAGGACAAACACATTCTTCGGTAATTCGTAGTCCAAGTGATGCTACCAAGAGTAAGATCCCAGGTGTGTCTTCACCTCCGCAAGAAACTGGCATCCCAATGGGTGTCAGCAGGATCCCGTCATTTACAAAGTCACCATCATCAATTAAAACACCGGAATCAAAGCAACCCAGCCCTGGAGGGTCCAAATCTTCAGAACCAGGCGGACCACCAGCAAACGTGTCACGCATTCCAACGTTTCCTTCTACGCCCCCAAATAGGACCCCTGAGTCAAAGGTTCCTGTTCCTGGAGGGTCCAAGATTCCAGAACCTAAAGTCTCCACCAAGTCTCCGCCGAGCTCGTTACCAGTCGCTTCGAAGGCAAGTGGGATACCAAAGCCGGGGGAAAGCAGGATTCCTGGGTATGCTGGCGAAAAATCGACACGAAAAATTTCAAGTACAGAAAAAGAGACTGTAGCGACAGGATCACCAGTGGCTTCCTCGCCTGTGGAGACTAAGAGCAAAATTCCTTCGCTTCCCAAGCAGACGGCGATTTCTAAGCCAAACGGAAACGAGCAAACTGCTTCCAAACCTAGAACTGGTATACCAACGCTAGGTGGGAAGCGACCCTCTATCGATCAAGACTCACCAAGTCAGGAGGAACCTGCCACTCCTCCAAGCACACCGATTCGCGAGAATTTCTCTTCAGAATCGCCCTTAGATAAATACATTTTCACCGAGGCTAAGAAAATGGAACAGCTTCTGCGGGATGAACCCATTGAGGTATCAGTACCGGCGGAAGATTTCGACGACGACGACGAGGAAGAGTTTCTGCGCCAAGAAAAAGAAATTGAAGAAGAAGAAGAGAAAGAGCACGAGAAAGAACTACACATGTTGGACTCAAAAGAAGCCGAGGACTTGATCAGCGAAGTTTTGAAAAGTTATGCTCCTGACATTAACAAAGAAAACCAGCCAGAACTGGAAGAGGTTTCTACTGTGAAAGATGACAACAGAAACTTTAAAGAAATGGTGAATATTGATGACATCGTGCTAAAACCAACCAAAAGCGAAAATGAGCTGCCGACAAAATTAGAGGTGAAGGAAGAGAAGGTAGATAACGCCATCAGCGAAATTAAAGTTGATTCGAAGGAAGTGAAGGAGAATGGCATTGCAGAGACAAGGAAAATAGCTGAAGTCCAGGAAGAGAAGGCCAAGAAATCAGAAGGCAAGAATAACGTACCAGACCTTAAAATTGCCATTCCAACCGAAAAGGTGGTTGAAAATGAGAAGGAAGAAAAAGTCGAGAAAGAAGCACCAAAGAGCGAAGGGCCTGCAATTGATACGTTGGGTGAATACGCCCAGCAGGCCAGGCGGTCGCGCAGTCGGCAGCGAAAAATTGTAAGCCCTGATTCAGAAGAACCCGAGAAAGAATTTGTGGCGGAATCTGTGAAAGAAGTTGAAAAAGAACTTGAAAAGCAAACACCTAAGGAATCAGAGAACAGTACGCACAAAGAGCAGCCCAAAAAGGACATCAAAAAGGACAAATATGGGACAGCTCCCTTTGAAAGCGAGAAGAAACCTAAAGAAGCTTCAAAATCGGCGAAATCAAAATTGAAGAGCGACAAGCCGAAATTTCTCATTGAGTCGTCGCTGGGAAAAGATTTCTACGCCACTCGGAAATCAAATGAGAGCATGGAGTCGCGAGACAGCGTGCATGATGATGTCGTGAAATCCTCATTCAAACCTGAACTGTCCGCTCTTGTATTCGAAAATAAGGTTGTTGAAAAACCCTTGACATTAAAACGGACAGAGGTGCCTTCAGTTGAAGAAGCCGTCAGTTTGGAGGAGGCGGAGTTTGAAGACGTTGACTTGAGGTCAGAGCAAGCATTAAAGAATGAACGGCGTGAAATTTCAAGGAGTGTAGATACACTTGACGAAAAGACTGTGAAATGCATGTGTGGACGAGGCGGCAAATGTTCTATAATGTAGCGAGGAAAAACAACTGAACAGTGTGAGACATTCAGTTCTTTTTCTTGTATATTTAGAGCTCAATTACAATGTGAAAAGTGTCACAGAGACGATTGAATCACCCTCACTTTTAATTCAAAACTTAGTTGCATATCTTCGTGTTGGTGTTTGAAGATGACTAGGTTTAGCATGAGTTTATACTTAACATTTGCTATTAAAATTCTGTAATCAACGTTTTTGCGACATTTGCTGGTAGCCGATAGCTGTGTAACATTCTCGGAACCTCCCCCCCCCCTCCCCACCCCTCCCGCTCCTCTAAATGAATTTTATTTCCTTAACGCAGAGATGGGAGAACATTTCTTGCGTTGCAGATAAAATATATTTCTGCAACAACTGTTGCGTCTGCGCAACGGGGAAGCCTTCTGGGAAATAATGGTGGTTACATCGGCCGCGTGAAAATAAGTTGGTCGTCAAGAAGATAGGGGAATTTACCCATCAGCAGAATACGTCCCCTTCCCCTCTCCCTCCCCCTTACATTCACCAATAAAACTTCGGAGTGACAACTGCTTTAGGTACTCTAGACCACTTCTGTAGGAGATACAGCCACCTTAAAGGGGGACACCTCTTAACATAAAAATATCTGGAAGATCTGGTTGAAATGCAATAAAGCTGATCAGATGTTACTCTTTTAGTCCACTGGAAAATTTCATGGAGTAACGGGAAAAAAGATAGTCCCATTTTCCCGTTGGGCCGTTCCGATCGATGAAAAACTACTGTATCGTTAATTATACAATATGTCGAATAATTCTCGCATTTTGATTAACCCTTACATATAATGTATTGGAGGACAGACGCATAGATGACGTCATTAACATTTCTTTAAGCACTGCGCTACTTGTTTCAAGCTCTTCGCTGACGAAGCGCAACAACGCCTGTCAACAGCACATAGCTGGAATACATTTCGTTTCAGTTTATGAATTTCAAATGAATTACATCAGTAAGAATTGAATCAGGCAAAGGCCTTTGTATTGAGAAACAGGCTCTCAGAGCTCTTTGATTTGTTTCGTTTAAGAAATAAATAATATAAAACAAGTTGATTCCATTTTAAGGGCCCTATTTCCCTTGTAGGGAAAGGGACATCATGAGATTCCATTTTGGCGTGCGTCTGTTTAGTAATAGATCATAGAAGACGTCAAAATGCGGTAAGAACATCAGTGACACACACGACTATCGCCTCGTGTGCCCTATATTGATGTCATCTGTGATCTATTACTGAACAGACGCACGACAACATGGAATTTCGTGCTTCAAGGAAATGACGGGTTTTTGGGGGGATCGATAGCCAAATTCCTAACCGAAATTTCTCAGTGGAAATTACTTGCATGGAATGGCAAACAATCCAGCTGCGCTCGTCGAGACTTCTAGAGCCATATGTCTGAGCTAGTCGTGTCTGGATATTTTCTTAGCCCATAACCCTATGTTTGACAGATAAAAACTGTGACAGTCGTGAGTACCGAGTGACGAGGCAACTACGTCACTCGCATGAGGGAGAGACTGAGTTCGAGTTGAAAACTGTACGCTTCGAGGAGAGTTTCGTGCTTCAAACTCTCTGTTAGCTATCTTAGGTCCCATTAGTAACGCCTCCACTACAATGACAAAGGTTGGACTCATAGTATATAGCCTGTGAAACAGTCGTGACGGTCATCAGTGATTATGCGATGATTGTCACGGATGTTCTGACGTGACTGTCACGAGCTTTTTCCAGTCAGGTCGTTGATACTTCAAAACGAGGCAGAATTGTCTGCTTCGGAAGCATGCAAACATGGCGTCGCAAGTCAGTTTTAAAAGAGCAAAGTTCGTGTTTGAATACGTACAGAAGAGCTTCTGAGCAGTTATAAATCGAAAAGAAATTATTTGCAAGGGTTCTTGCAACAGAAACCGAAGGCACAATTTTCACTCCCAAAGAGTCAAAGACACCAGACAGGGCGTAACAGGATCGAGTGTTTTGAGTTTGTGCTTGTAGCATAAGTTGCATGTTCTGAGCAGAATGGCAGATAGTGGAGTAGAGACACAAACAATCGAACACATCGAACTTAAAGTCGATGATAATCCAGTTGAAGATCGCATTGATATTGACATAAAGCAAGTTACAGAGGAAACGACTCCTATAAAATTGGAAAGTGATAGTGACGAATTTGAGTTTGGCTTTGGAAGAGATGAAGCAGTTGTTATTACAGAGCAAGATATAGAGGGTATGTCTGAATCTTCGAAGGAACAATCAACAGAGGTTTCAGCAGATATGAACAAGGTTTATGAAGAATGGATCTTTGTAGACGTAAACAAATCCACCCATGAAGTGAAAGAAAACTTGCTTATTTTGAGTTCAGTGTACGGAAATGATCAAGTATGTTGCACAGTCATGTAAACAGTGGAGATCGTTTAAAAAACGTTTTGCTGATTGAATAATAAGGTATTGGTTTTTGTTGTTTGGCTTACAAAGCCCCATAAGTTATGACAAGGAATTACGTAAATGAAGAGTTTTGGTTTATTTACATTTGGTAAAATACAATAAAAATATCTCTGTTTTATATGTCAGATTGAATAGTTAGCAAGAGAAACAGTTTAGTACATACATAATGGATATTGGACCAAGTGAAATTCAAATTAGTCTGTAATCATGATTGATAAGCAAAAAATCAGATGACTGCAAGGTTTGAGTAAGACTTTTTTAACCCAGGCCTTTTTATTACAGAAGAAAAATTGGACGACCCAAATTGCTTATATCAAATTGTTTCACCATAACTGCAACATAACTTTGAGGAATGATAGCCATTGATGATGTAGTGTACTGGATAAAAGCATAGCAGCTAAGGATTTATTTTAGATGAAAGAGGGGACCATTAGCATTCAAGGACAATGCATGTAAGTGATGTGTATCGTCCAGTGATGCAGACATGCATTAACTGTCCTAAGCTGGTCTTATTTATAGTGTTCTGATTGGTCCATCAGAATTATAGGTTTCAAAGGTACCTTTGTGGTTTTGCAACTTTTGATTCAACTTGAAACTGTGTCTTGCTTTTTTGTGTCTAGTATTTGTCTGTGAGTCTAATGTTACAGTGCAACTAAGCAAATTCTTTGCAAATTGGCCACTAGTAATTTACATTATGTAAAAGTTTTAAAATAGTTACTAATCGAAACGACCACAAATCTGTTGCCTTTGTAATGTACAGCTTCATTATATGGATAATTTGTTGGAAAACTATTGTTAACCTTGACGATTTATATTCATCACATTTGTAGAAAATTGGTTAGAGTGGTTGTACTGTAAGTGTTGGTCTTGGATTTTCAAACCAAAATCGCAGCATCTTGGCAGGTCTCAAACAGTTTGAAATTCATCACCTCTATAATTTTCAAATTTATTATAGCCTTGAGTATGATGTTGATATTAATGACTTTTTTTTAACTCTGAGAATCAGTTGTTACTATTCTTTGTTCTTTCTTTATACTCTTTAGAGCTCAAACATTTCCAGGGATGTTATTTTCAAATTGATTTTTTTTCAGTCATTTGATGAAACATATAAAACTTAGTAAAGCAGTATGTAAATAATCAACACAGAACAACCCTAGCATAGTAAACTGTACTGATGTAACAAATCTCTAGTTATAATAAACAAATCTTGTGGGACTGGCCATTTACCCTAGAGAGACACTGTCTGGATCCTGTTAGTTACATACAGTGAAACCTGTATTAAGTGGACCCCATATTAAGTGGACACCCTCTATTACATGGACACCAGCTTGAGTCCCTAAATTTCCTTCCCACATGCACTTTAAAATAAGGCAGTGAACATCTCTGTTAACCGGGCACAGAAACCAATATTAAGTCATTTTGTTGCACAAAACCTGCAAATTATAGGGAGACACTTCAAGGGCTTTTTACTTCTCAAAGCTCAGCTCAGACTCCTTTAACATTGTTCAGCAATACTGTTTTAAAGCTATTGAGTAGATATTCCAGATTGATGCACTGACTGACTGGACATTGTGGATCATTGTGGTATGAGCAGTCTTTGATCTTACACTGTGTTACAAAAGGGTTAATGATTATCTCTTATTGCAAAATATATTAGAACCTGTATATTAGATACTGGTGAGTTTTCCAAGGGTGTCCGCTTAATATGTGTTTCACTGTATATTAAACAGTGTGTTAAATGACGAAGGTGATATATGTATTAAAAATACAACTGTAAGTAAAAAAATTGTTGTTCCCACACTTTATTCAGAAACAGTTGCCATTTTGGCAAACATTGAAAAATGTTGTTCTCTAGTCAGTGTCCAATAACCAATGATGTTGGGGAGAATTTGATCATAGATCAGGTAACAGTCTTAGTCCATCAATTGCTATTAGTCTCTTGCTTCAATACAACTCCTTCTTGTACAGGTTATCTAAATGGCCTTTTATCTTGTATGTTTTCGTTTCCTGTTTTGACTTTTCTTAGCATTAAATTGTAATAAAGATATTGAATTGTAATGAATAAAGAAATAAATATACAACAAGTCATATAGATTATAAGTTGCACATGACAGACTGACCACCTGAACCTTGACTTATTGATCATTACTGTAAATATCTCTCAACAAAAATTGTACGCACTGTCTGACTTTAATCACAGTCTTATTATGATGGATATTCTATATTATAAAAGTAAAAATTTCTTGAAAGTAACATTGTACCCATCTCCGGAAGACCTAACAGGGAAAGCGACTAACTACAAAACTGACGGGGATTGTTTGGTTGATTGACATTGTCAAAATATATCCGTGGATTCAAAAAAAAAAATGGACTGAAAAAACTGACGCATTTGTCTTTAGAAAGGCATTGGCACTGAAGAGTGGACGAAGAAATCTGATCTGCAAAAGGCCAAAAAGTAACCAAAATGGGCACAAAAGTGACACATTTCGTTTAAAAATATGAGCTATGCAACACGTCAATCGTAAAACGTAAGCTTTGATCGAATAATACCACAAGTGGCCCCATGCACAAGTAGGAAACATTGTTGGTGCAAAATAAACGACTCGTGAAACTTTAAAGAAAAGGGAATTGTGTATGAGAAGAGGATGTAGTCTTACCAATAAACCAATTTCTGAGCGTTCAGTTCGTCTTGATCATCGCTATGCAGAACTTGCGGTGAAAGCTGAAATTCTGCTTTCTCCGCAGGACCCTCTGCCCCTCTGCAGAGGTTCGAAACGTTAGTTATAGAGTCGCTGTGTGAGGTGAGTGCAGGCGCAAAGTCGAGTGGATCGATAACCTTGGACCTGCACTCATATTGTTTAGCGGATTCTCCCCACTCGAAAAAAAAAAACCTTTTGAGCTTCTGTGTAGAAGAGAGGACCTTCTGCACGAGTTACGCCCACAAGAGGCGCGCCAAACAGCGAATATTGGCTAACATACATATCGGACTTTTTCTGCTCGGCAAGAAAGACAGAGACAAGTGAGTTCAGTTCTCCATTACGGAATAGCTCATGCAACCTAAAATGCTTAATTTTTCTGAAATTTTATTCTTAGACTGGAAGGGACAAGTAACCAAATGGTACCATAAGAGTTTGTATGGAATTCGAAAATTATCTCCTTATGGATCAAACATTATCTCCGTTTATTCTTTGGAAAGCTACATCAAGTCTTAAACCGTTTTTCTGTCGTTTGGGTGCTTCTGTGTGTGTATGCCATTTGACCGATTTCGTTTTAACGGTGGGTGGTGTGAAAAATCGACCCACGTGGTTTACAGCCGCAGTAGCCTGCGTAGCAGGCGTATAAAGGGGAGGGGGGTGGGGGAGAAGGAAGAGAATTCGGGGAAGAAAAAATCCCTTCCCCGAAATGTCCTCGAAATCTCTTCTCCTCCTCCACCCCATCCCCTTTATACGCCCGCTACGCAGGTTTCAGCTGCAGAAGCGTCAAGTACCCGAGGAGGTTTTTAAAGACTTTTAATATTGTAACTTTTCAACGGAAAAAAGCAATAGTTTTTAATGTTTTCGATCAAATTTCAAAGTCCATAATGACAGACGTTTACAGAACTTCATATAAATTTCTGATCATAAGAGCATAAGAAATAAGCGTGCATTCAGTCACGCAGTCAGTTTCGCTTACGATATCGGTTTGTTCAATGAACACACAGGAAAGTCAGTAACGCTTCAGACAGGGTCACTGTGGGACTCGACAACAAGAAAGGAATTCATAAAGGGTGAATAACTAGCAAAGTTGTCCAAATGTAAGCTTACATTTATACACGCGAGGATCCAGTATTTCTTTTGAAATTCCTTGAAAAACCTGATTTAATAAAAACTGTAAGTAAGTACATGTTGAAGATATTTTCCGCAAAAGATCAGCCAATTGCGACACATGTTTGCTAGCAGATATTTGTGACGTAATAATTTCGTCGACTACACGACCCTCCTCTAGCCAAAGTTCATTTCCTCTTTCTGGGGAACTCAGTGCCTCGTGGAAACTGAATAAGTGTTCGTCAAATACAACTCAGCGAGAGCTAAGCGAAAGAAAAGGTAAGTGCAGTGCCGACTCGGCAAATTATTTAGCTTTTGCCGCTGTAAGGATAGCTTACAGAATCTTACAGCGTACCAGGATCTCGTGTTTATCATGACCACTGTAAACGGCGAAACACATCGTCCGGTCACGAGACTGCCACGAAGAAGCGAACAAGTCATAATATATATTTTTCAAATTGGTTGCATTTTACTGATGAGTAACGATTAAGTAAAGAAAAGTGTCAGTAGTGATTTGAAAGCGAAATAGATGCCATTATGAATAGATTCGGATCGAAACATTAAGCGGAAAGAAAGCGCTGCCTTCAAGTACCGAGATACTGCCCCAGGAAAACCCGCGAGAAAAGGTGGGATAACTTTCTAATTCGTCTTTTGACCGTAGGCTGCAACCTTACATTAACAACAGAACCTTTAAATACCCATATGTCATGTGGCCTGACTTACTTCAAAATTGTGCACACGAAACGTCGCAAATTTTAAAGCTTCAGCAGCTGCCAGACTAATTGAAACATCACGACAAAACATGATTTTGTCTTCTGGGCAACAATGCATGTCTGGGAACAACACATGCATTTGATCTGATTTTTCTCGGTTCATAGATCGGACCTGAACAGAACTAATTATATTTGAAGAGCAAAGTTTTAGCTGTTCATAGTAAAGCGATGAGAATTCCCTTCCTTTTTCGTAATTGAAGTAATCCTGCTTTCCATTGGGTTGCTAATGTAAACTGACTGTTTCACGTCACGCAAACCGCTTTCGCGACATTTACCCAATTGAGAATTGGTGGAAAGAAAGAAATCTCTGTGTTTCCTTGTACAATAACCTAGACTATTTTCCGACACTCCTCATCGCCGATTTCAGTGCAGCATTTTAATAAACATTTTAACTTCTTAGAATCATTTGTTCTCATTCTCCGAGCGCGGAGTCACTTACTTGGGAGATCACGCGATTGCCTGGCCAGCGGTATACGGCAGAAATTCAGCTAGCGATCCCTATTTTAAAATTTTGTCTTATTCTGATACAATATTCCCGACACCTTTCTTTACTAGAAAAGGAGGTAAATTTCTAGTCGCTTCATAATTTTCAAAAGTATAAGTTCAGAAGTCTGCACTATCGGAACATTTCGTCACTGACCTATATCGAGTTTGTATTTCCTCGTTTGATTTTAGAGTAGGTTAGAGATTTAGGTGATTGATAACGTGAAAAGACGTCATGAATCCTAAAATAATTGCCGACAATCTCGTCAAACAAATTTGAGAAAACATCCGTTTGAGACTGTCAGGATGATGGGTACTGTAATCTCAGCTATCAGTTAAAATTTCAGCCCATTGCTAAGCTGTGAGGAAACTTGGCACATCTCGGAGATCCATTATCAGTTAAAAAAAAAAGCGTAACATCTCAGCTGACAGTGAACATTTTGACGAATTCTCGCCTATTAGTCAAACCCCATCCAGGCCATCGTTGGAAACTTACACAGGCATTTCATAAGGACATTTCTTGCGGAGAAACAGGACTACCAACGTTGGTACTTTAAATTACTTTAGGGAAAAAGTCATTTCATTTATTGTTGATCATTGTTCTTATCATCTAATGAAATATACAAAAGTTGCATTTTGAAATTAATCAAAACTATAACAAAATTCTCGAACATGATTGGCTATCGGCAGCCCGATTTGAGCATTAATTGGACAGTGTACGCGTCATGCTTGTAATTGGACAGTATGCGTCATTTTGCGCGAGCTGTTGCGGTGCACTTTGTTGAGTAAACTGCTGTGTTTTTCAGCATTCGTGTCGTCCAATTCAGTCTGTAATCATACTCGTGATTAACAAATCGGACTCCCGCTTCGCGGTCGTCCGATTTTGTCAATCACTCGTATGATTACAGACCGAATTGGACTCCACTCAGTCCTATTACCATTATAAATAAAACTATATAAAGCAAAGATTTGTATTGTTTAAAAAATCGTTTTGAACTTTTGCCTAATTCCCTTTTGTACACGGTTAATTAGTTACACATGATTTATTCATAAGCAGCTTGTTGAAAAATTTCTTTTTTCTTTCCGTTTCGTTGTAGTGCTGTAATGACTCGAAACCAGTGTGGGATCTCGAACAACCAGATGACGAAAGACGATATTAAAACGAAAGAATCCCCTGAGGATCTAAATACTGCAGAAGGTATCACTAATCACTTTATAACTGAAGCCAACTTAGGAGTACAGGATACAGAAATGGACAATAAACAATCGGATTCAAGCTTAACAAACACTGCAACCAAACAACACTTGATTCCTCTTGAACAAAACAATTCTAGTGCTTCCATTAGTAATGGAGATTCAAAATTCGTGAGCCTCCAACTACGCTTTTGGAAAAGAACGAAATCGGATGGGGCAAGGTACAAGAAACGAAAACCGACCTGCTATTTTGGAGACAAGGAAACAGAAGACAAAAGACCTACACGTTCACGAAGCGCGGAAGTCTGCCGAAAACCAGTTCAAAACGCTGCAGGAATTTGCGAAAGTCCTGTGTTCTTTTCAGCGATTGGTGAATGGACAATTGTCGATCTCGATCCTGAAGTTTTTGAGAAGGAAGACGCAAAGCGTATAATTTATTTAAGAAGAAAAAAAACCTCTTACAAGGAGGTAGAACCAGAAAACGTGTGTTCTATTCTATAGTGAGACTACCATTGCAAAGTTTGCGGAGAAAGTAATTCCTCATCTCTCTCGTGATCGACAGCGGAGTGCGATTCAATCTCACGAGATAATAGCTACAGGACTTGGTGTTCAAACTCTTTACACTCCGAGAAAAATTTACGAATTGGCATGGGCAGTCGAAATATTCCCATGAGACATCGCGGCATTGCGTCATAACAACAAGTTAAGTAGCAAGCTAGTTAAAATCTAAACCAAAGGAATTTCAATAGAAATGTCGCTTAAGAACAATAGGCCACTCGTCCGGTGGAATTTACCATTATTGTTATTTCTTAAACAGAGGGTTAGAATTTTCAAGAAGTAATAATCAGTTGTAATCTGTCCTGCTTTGTTGTGGACTACGTTTTACGGGTAACCTAGCCAACGGTGAGTTTTGTTAGTCCTAGCCTAGCGGTAAGTTTTGTTAGTCCTAGCGGCGAGGATAGTAGTTGTCCGGAGTTTTCAAGAACAGTGCAAGAACGACGACAATTGACGACTGTAGAATAAAACCTGTGGACACCACTTTTAGTGGAAGTATTTTCAGTTGAACAGGGAAGCAGTAAACGAACCAACGAAAGAACGCACAAATGCACAAATGCACAAATGTACACACAAACGAACGAACGAAAAAAGATACAATGGCACGCACGTATGCACGCTTTCAGTATACGATCGGGAACTAGTCATGGAACGAAAGGACGAACGAATGAGGAAATGAACGGACGAGCGAACGAACGAAAGAACGAACTAACAGACGAAGCCGAGCGAACAAATCATCGACAGAAAAATCAGAATAATCGGACGGACGAAGAGCGATTTTCGACTGAGTGTCAAAACACCCAAAAGAAAGTTATCACTCTGACCAATCACAGCTCGAACCAAATGCAAGTAGCTGTCACAAACCGCGGTATAACGTTTATGATTTGTCGAGATTGGTTTTAGTTCTGCTAAGCCTGATTGGATGAAAAAGTGGCGGAAGATTCTTAAACTAATCACAAAGCGTAGTAAACTAGCCGAATGCAAAGCAAAGAAAATGCGAATTACTTTCGACAGAAGCGCTCTAATATTAATGTTCGGCACAAATACCAAGTTATCAGTTTGGTTTCACCAACAGACACTATAGTATTTTGGTTATTTAACCGGTAACATGGATGCGCGGAGTGATCTTTACGTACACCAGTATTCGGCTTTTGGAACTTTTCGGCCACTCTCTGAATATAACTGACTTGTTCTTTAAATTTAACGGTATATATCAGCAAATATCAGCAAATATCAGAACCACCGAAAAGAAGCAAAAACTGTTTAGTGATAAACTGGAATTAGTGAGACACGAGACATGCTATAGAGATTATGGAGGGACATTATTAGCCTGTTGCTTGTGCACGGTGAACTTCATTACGCTTACATTGTATTACGCAAGTGTATTAAAACGCCAAATTCACCGAGAAACAACTGATGGATATTATTTCATGTACGAGTCTAAGCAAAGTCCACGGTATTGATTTATTTCAACACTCCTTATATTGATACGAGTTAACAAATATTCCGGCCTTGATGATTCACGTGTTTGTCTTGTGTCGCTCAGTTCAGTGCCCTTTCAATAGACTCTTGGTACAAAGCACGTCCGCTGAATTAAATGTCTCGGTCACGAAATGTTTTTTTTTTCCTCCAGGGCGCTCGTTCCCCCTTGCTTCTTTATAAAGCACATCCTTCACTCATGTTAGTTGGGACCACCTTTCGGTTTTACAGCCGGTTCGTTATTTAATATGTAAATGTCATAAACCAGTCGCATAAGCGAGCAAAATTAGTGGCAAATGCAAGTTCGTGCAGTAAACAAACAAACATAAAAAAACATGACATTATGTGGTGTTCGGTTCTGTATTTAGCCAACGGATTCCGAGGTCATTTAGGGTTCATAACAATCGGTGATGGATCTCGGGGAGGGGTAGAGGCTGAGAGTAACGCCACCGTCCCCCCTCCCCCCCAACGCATAACTTGGATGAACTTATCACTATGTACAAAATAACGTAACTTACAGAATAAGACAATAACGTGAGCTTAATTCTTAGGGTCCTTTGAACCTCAATGTCAACATTCAAATTCTCCTTACAGGTCTCCATACATTTCTTCAGTACTTGTTTAGGGAATCTACATAAGTAAGCCTGAGTAGAGTAAACCCTAAAATGTTGGCCTTGCAATCTAAATTAGCCTGTGTACATCCGTCCCCTCACCTCGAAAAAAAAAATTGGGGAGGGGAGGGGGCGGATGTACACAGGCTAAATTTAAATCTTTTTTTTTCTGTGAGATGAGCAAGAGAATAATACACTGGACGTCATAATCCTCTTCTGTTACATCTTGCCTACTTAGTCAAACAAGAGTCAAAACTCTTGGACAAAATCCTTAACTCAGAAATATTTTTATTTGCCATAAAATATACTGGACGTTAGAGGTACACGAGTTAGAATATCTACTAGCTCGTGTGATCGCCGTCTTGTAGCGGCGGGGTGGCGCGCGTGTCTCTGTGGTGAGCTTATGTTTAATGCCGAAACGAATGAAACACTGGTTATTCTTTATACATTAAGTCCAGTTACTCTTTAAGGTTATTTTAAGCAGCGTTGACATGTTCCTGTCAGTAATCTGAACTTTGATCTGCATTGTCCATTGACAATCGAACAACCGAACGGGACATGGTGACGAGTATTCCACTTAAAGTATAAAAGGGAAGAACAGTTTTTCTTTTATCAAAGTTCAGTCAGCAGCTAGGTCCATACGGTTAGCTGTTACGTAAGCTCGCGAGAATCCACCATGTCTGAAAGTCCTTCAACGAAGCGAGGTCTCTTCCACAGGAAAATTGAAAAAAAACACGGTGAAAAATCTCCTACATCAGAAAAGACGAAAAGACGAAAGCATAAACGGGAAAAGTCGATGGCATCCTCAGAGGCTTGGCGCCTCGAAACCCCTGAAGAGCACTCAGAAGCTGAAGGAGCCACAGCGGAAATCACTTCAAACGTCAAGGCACCGAAAGAAAAGAAAAAGGCCAAGAATCTAGCCCACCGGTTATCATTTGGAAAAGGAAAGAAGAAGAAAATACGCTTCACTGAAGAGAAAGAAAATATTTACCTAGAAGAGCCCGCTCCTTACTCTGTTGAATGGGAGCTGCCGGAAGGAGACAGCGTTAAGGAAGGAATTGTCCAACAGATGGTCAGCCAGATCGAAGGCATTTCAGAACCTGAAGTTGAAGAATCTTGGCCGGCCACGGTGACTACAATCGATGTGCCCGAAGATGTCGGCTCCGAAATTGAAAGCTTGGTCCCTGTTCCGGCGTGCCCCACTGTAGAAGATATCAGATCAGTGAAAACAACCATCCAGGCTGAATTCGAGGGGCCTAAAGAGATCGTCCCGTCAACTGGGATCCTTGGGGAAGCATTCACGAATTTGAAACAACTAGTGATAAACAACGAAAATCTTCTTCACGTGAATCCTTCCGGAAGTTTCCAATACGTGGTAAGCCTATATTCTTCCGATTTCGGCCTCGCCAAGCTTATTGGCTTCTGGAGTTTTCTCCTGAACCGGGCAAGCGAAGCTACTAGACAGGTTTTGGTGTACTTTATCACCTCCTTAATCAAGAAGTATCCACAATGCTTCAAAGTTCACTTAAAGAAGATAAAAGAGCACCAGATAAAGAAACTTGAGGCAGCAAAACAGGAGATAAAAGTCGCTGAGACACTTATAGAATAGTTGATAGAAACTGCACTAACGATATCAAAATCTCAGTAACCTGCGTGGATTTTTAATTGCAGTGACCATTTGCTCATAATTACAAGCGCATGCTGTAAGAATTCAGTATGTTTTCACTATTACGTCGTATCAGAAAGAAGTTAATACAAAGTGCAAAAGATGAGTGATCAAATCGATGGTAATCTGATGAGAGATCACTTGATACGGTGCTTAGAATTTCTTCACGATATCAAAAGGTCGCTGTGTGCAAGTCACGCGTCCAAATACGACACCATTAACGTGAACAATGACTACGTTGAAAAACAAAAAACAAATTTAGAAGCGTTTTTCATTTTGACCAAGGGAGCAATTATTTAAAATTTTGGTTGTAAAGCGTTGAGCTTTATGCTCAATGCAAATACTTGAAAAGGCCATCCAAGCAAATTATTCGCAAATCAGCCAATGGGGAATGAGTGGTGATAGAACAGCTAGCTTCTTATAACTAATTTGCCAGAAATTTGTTGATACCGTCCGTGGTTTCTATTTGTCAATTTGTGCAGGATTTTTTGGGATGGCCTATTAGAAATATTCTGAAAAGTTCCATTTTAAATGTCCACCATATCTACTGGTACAAAGCCTTATTAGTACTAACAATTGTTTAAATGTTTTTCGCTGTTTCTGACAAGCTGTTGTCCGAATTGTTTGGATTGCTTCATTCATGCTTAAGATCACGAGGCTAGCTTAGCTGACTTGTAAAAAATAGAACACCAGAAAAATAAAGCTTGTTGTTCAGTGATCAGACTTGAAATTTGATATTCGAAGTTCAAACAAAGCGATGTGTGATATTTGACTGAGATTAGATTCCAGAAAATCAGTCATTATGAATTGTTCAGCTGCGTTCATAGGCAGAGTCGAGTGTGTTTGTAGAACGAATACATTATTAGTGAATTATGTAATCGCGCTGCCATCTCACCATTTCTGTCCAAGTTCAAACAATCGGTAAATCAAGACATCTATGATTTTCTTTATTCTCATCACCTGTCAATTGGACCATGTGTTAATTTTGTAAGGAGATATGATAATTTGATCATTCTTGGGAATAAATGGCTGGCAAAGCTAGGAGACAATACTGTCGATATACGCGTTGTTTTGCGGCAATGTTAACAAAACTTTCCATTCAACTCTATGAAATGATGCGTGCAATTTATTCAGGGGAAACACTCGTTTTGATTAACCTGTTCACGTTCTCTTCACATGCAAATTACAGATGGCTTGTGTCGCATCTTTCACGTTCAAAATCACAAAGAAATGTCGATTTCTCTAACCCTCTATTTTTCGAACTTCCCGATAACTCGAACCAAAAGTCATTTCTCTCCCCTCAGTCGAAAGCTGTAATATTACACCCGATTTCTCGAACTGGCCGAGTTTTCAAACCAATTTTTGTTTGTCTTGGAGGATGGATATATCGGGATTTCACTGTAGGTGTTAACTTTGCACTTTGAAGACGCGTGGAATAGACTTTGAACCGACCTAAAAATAATTCTGATTGGCTAGTTGCCCCGTGGAAATCACGAAGTTCTTTTGACAAGTAACCGAGTAAGCAAAACAAATCTATTCGGTTAGAAACAGTTGAGATTTGGATCCTCTAATATCTATCGACGGCAAAAAAAGAGCCTCATTTTGTTTAAATTCTGGCGAAAATGATTTAACTTCACGTGCACATATACCACGTGACTGCGTTTCAATAGATTCACACCTCTGCGATCAATGGACCTATTTAACATTTCTCCTTCAAATAATTTTATTCATTTCTGCGAAAACTAAGTTTGTAACGCAAGTGAAGCGATCTTTCTCAAAGATATTGGTGTAAAATGGCAGAGAGTTCAAAGCAGTCAGCTGGATTAGACAAGCAGCTTTTAGGCGCCAAAAACGAACCGGGAAAAGAGTCAAAACGTAAAAGGAAGAGAGGCAAAAAACCGACGCGAGCACAGTCTAACGAAACTTTAGAGAGCCAGTTGAAAAATCAGGAAAGCTTGGCTTGTGACGAGCAAAACGTTGCCGATAATAACAAAGACTCCAAGTTAAATACTGAAGGAACATCCCAAACGGTTTCAGCAAGCGACGCAAGTGGAACATCGAACATTTCAAAAGAATTCAATCCGTCGGACGAGAAAATGACAAAAGAAGAGCAAACACAAGGGCACGGAAAACGTGACGAATGTACGAACAAAGATGTCCAGCAAGATCTCGAAACGATTCAAGAGCAGGGAAACGAGGAAGAAGAATCTAACTCCGAACAAGCCAAACAAGATCATGCTAGCAACAGCAAGAAAGGCAAACTTGCTTTTCACCGCTCTAAAAAAGTGAAAATTTCGACGAGAAAGAGTTCTGCCGACGAAGACAAGCATCCATCAGATCCATCGGGTGAGACTACCGCAGTAAACATCGTGAGTGTTGAGGGGAACACGAAAACTGCCGAAGAACATGTGTATAAAGCTGGCGGAGCAAACTTCGAAACTACAGACAACGAAAGCGAAGGCGCGTCAAAATCTCCCGAGGCAACTCAAGAAAAGCCGCAAAGCAAGAATAACAAAGGAAAGAAATTGAAGCAATTAGCAAGCTTTGGTCGAAACAAAAAGAAATACGAGATAGCATTCAAGTTAGACGAAACTTCTAACGAAACACACGAAGAAAACTCGGTTGATACTCCAGGGAGATTTAAACGATCCCGGAGTACAAGCAGTCAACCTTTGCAGAATACCGAAATTGTCGACAATGAGTCAAAAGAACCTGTTGCTGCCGACAGCAGTGATTTCAACAACGAAAATACGAACGATGGAAAAGATGAAGGAACAGAAATCGAGAAGAAAAGGGGTGGAAAGCAGAAGAAAAAAGGATCGGTCCTTGGTTTTAAGCGGAGCAAATCCCAGCCAAAGAGAAAACCATCGGCAAGCGAAGATGAACAAAACACTGAAGGCAATCCAAGCAAAGAGAGTGATGATGTTAGCGCCACAGGAAGTGGACCAGTGGAAGAGAATAAAGCTGGATTTGAAGAAAGCAACGAAGATTCCAAAGCAAATGAAACAGAAGCAGCTGATTTAAAAACAGAGGGAACGTCGGCTGCGGCCGCGGAGATGACACAAGAAGTCTCTAACAAAGAAGAAACGAAGAACGCGAAAAGCAAGGAGACCGTCCCACCAACACAAGAAGATTCCAACCAAGTTACACCAAAAAAAGAAAAGAAAGAAAATATTTTGCGTCGCCGCCTGAGGAAGTTGAAGTCTCCTGGTAATATTCTCCAAGGAAGGAAAACATCACACGAAGATGAAAATTCCGTGGACGGTGCTGGTGATGAGCAGGCGGAGGAGAGAGCAAGTTCTGAACTGGAACAAACCGCAGAAGAACAAACACCGATAGCTGAGGATAACGACGAAAAAGAGTGTTCTGGTAACGAAGGAACTTCAAAAGCAGTTAAAAGAAAGACAAGTGATTTGAAGACTACCACTCGAACTTTGAAGAAAAAGAAAGAAGACGGCGAAAATATCATAGAACTTGAAGGTAACGAGAAGCACTCCGAAACAGCGCTAGCATTCATGAAGGGAAAGGATGACCAAAACATATACGAAGAAGTAAATGTGTTAAGCGATCTGAAAAGTTTCAAAGAAATAAAAGACCTCACAGAAGTGAAAGAACAGATCGACGATGAAGTAAACAAAGAAATGTCACAACAAAAGAGCGTTATGGAGGAGCACGAAGAAAGCAAGCAAAGCAAAGTCGATGAAGATATTTCGCGCGCGTCGCTCGCGCGTGATGACAATAAAACCGAAGAAGAAGTTTCCAAAGAAGCTCGAAGAAAGAACCAAAAACTAATGCAAACAGTCATTAATGAGTTAACCGAGTTACTTAAAAAGAAGGAAGAAAATAAAGCCCCAGAAATTGAAATACAAGTTGAAGAAAGAGAAGAACGCGCTAAGTTCAGTGAAAGGGAAAATGCAGTTAGCGAAAATCAGCAGTCAACGAGCGCACTTGATGACACTGGGCCTGAACACGAACCCAACGAAGAATCGTATGATTCGGATGTGACGGTAGTAACGGTCAAACGATTATCGAGCTATGAGTCATTAGTGGAACACAAAACCGAACCAAATACCGAAGACGAAGAAATACGAGCCATCGCTGAGGAAGTATCTTCGGAAAGCGAGACATCGCGAGGTACCGAGCCACCAGTTGAAAACGAAAGCAAACCGGATACCAAAGACGAAGTACGAGCTGTCACCGAAGAAGTACCCTTGGAAACCAAAACACCACAAGTCACAGAGACACGAGAGGTCGATGAAACCAAACCAAATACCGAAGACAACGAAATAGGCGCTATCATTGAAGTAACATCTAAGGAAACTGAGTCAATGGAACCAAAATTGGAAATGGCCATCTCTGAGGAAGTGTCTTCGGAAGCCGAGGCACCACTGGAATCCGAGTTACCAGTCCCAAACGAAACCAAACAAGAAACCGAAGATGGAGAAATAAAAAGCTTAACCGAAGAGGTATCTTCCGGAACTGGAACTTCCGCAGCGAACAACGAAGATTCGCAAGTTGACACAGTCCATGTTCCCAAGGCTGAGGCCCGGGCAGAACACAAAACCGAACCAGGTACCGAAACCGAAGAAATTCACGACATCAATGAAGCCGGCGAAACCTCGGAGACCGAACCAAATCAGGAAGATTCCACAGTCGAGGCAGTGAATATTAAACCTGGGGAAGTCGTGCCTGAATCACGGGCAGAACACAATACCAAACCAGATACTGAAGGTGAAGAAGTTAAAGACTTCACTGATGCCGGCAAATCTTCTGAAACCAAGACACCGATAGAGAACAGAGCAGGTTCAAAATTCAAAGGGCGTATAGTGCAGGTGAATGCTCTGAAAAACGAATCGGAAGTCAGCGACGACAGCGATGAGTTGGAAACCATAACGAAGGCAAATGAACTGGACGAAAGAAAAGAGGAAGAGGACGAAGGTGTTGGTCAAAGCAAAGAGGACAGCTGTTTAATTGAGAGTACCCAGGCTCCCTCATATCAGAATTCCGTGGAAGAATGGATCGTGGTACATCGAGTGGACTTGACTGAGGAGATTTCGCGCCAAATTAAACACTCGCTGGTGTTTAACAGTCTGCGAAGATCCTACACCTCCTGCTGTACGATCATGTGACTGTAAGAGGGAGAAACGCTCCGTGCTGAGCAGTCACTGTATCATGTGACAGCTGAGAAACAATGTACGAAAGGACGCGTCCACAAGTTCAACGTAGCACTGAGAAGACTGTTTTGTACGGGTATACACGATGATTAGGTGATCGAAAACGTGTTTTAAAGTTATCGAGCCTGAAATTACTTGGCGTCATTGCGCAAAAATTCATTTTAAAATTTCACTATTAATAAGAAGCTAACAAAAAAATAGGTGCAAAACAAGTACTCAAAAACAAAATAGAAAATAGTAGTTTTGGCAATTGATTTAAGTTTTGATGTTTGAATATAGAGAAGATTTAGTTGCAGAAGAGATGTTTCAATCTCGGTCTTGAAATATTGTATCTTTTTCCTTGAATTTCTTCATACGAGTGGAAATAAAGTACTTAATCATACGCATTTAGCTCTTTCGTTAGCACATAGGAAGCGAAATTGTCACGCTTAAGGAGCATCTATACTCTATTGAAATCATAATTTCCCCTCTAACAGTTGACGAATTTCAGTATTCTCATCACCTGCGTGATCTACGATGCCCGAATATTGTCAGGAGAAAGTAGGTGTTTATCACTTTGAAATTCTATTTCTCTATTTATAACTTTCCTCTGGTGGAAATCCCGCCTAATTTTTACAAGACTCTTCTAGTTTGCAAAAATTAGGCGGGATTTCCACCAGAGGAAAGTCATAAATAGAGAAATAAAATTTCAATTCTCCTAACAACATTCGGGCATCATAGATCACCCAGGTGATGAGAATACCAAAATTCGTCAACAGAACGATATACTCTTGATAAAGGGTGAAATTCTCACAGCTGGCAATAAACGAAATAAATACAAATCGACAAGTACAACACGTTGGAGAGGTTCTTAAAGGTCTCGCTTTATTGTACATTGTACTTTTATTTCTATACGGTTCATATAAAAAATGATTTGCCCTGATTATGAAGTTGTAAAGTCATTGCGGTGAAAAATACTCATATTTTATACAACTGATCTTTTGTCTACAATTCAGACTCGAGCGTTCATCAGTTGGTTCCTAATTATATTACATTATTCGCTAGTAAAATTTTATCCATTCTTGAATTTTAGGAATCAGTCAAATTTGCTACCTTGATTTCACCAAAAAATAATGAATAGCATTGTGCAATATTTGTCAGATTTCTCACTTGCGATATAATAACAAAACGCCTAACTAGGACATGACGACAGAAAGACAATTTTTCCCTTTTTCGTTTTAGTTATTTCATTTTCTGCCATGTTGTTATGCTGAACGCAAAATGACTATTGCCTTCTCTTACCTCGTAAGGTCGCTAGTGTTACTAAGGCATAACTTAATTATATCTCTAAAGGTTTTTATACACAAAAATTAGAATTTTCATTTATAAAATCCTTACTCTAAGGTTAAAAGAGATCTTCCTCTCGGCGTGAAAATCAAATGACCGAATGCATCTCTGAAGTTCTGCTACCTATCAATATAAGCCTTGAGTAAATATAAAACCAAGCTAACTACCCAACACATTTTGATCATTGTTTCACTCGGAAACATTGCGATAAAAGAACTATACTTAAGTCGGAAAATAAAAAGTATAGCGGTATCAATTCGATTGCTAACCGAGTAAGTCTACCTAAATATCAATCTATACTTTTGTTCAGACGAACAAATAGTTTTACGTCGCAAGGCGAAGTAATGTTTAGCCCCTTGACTGAACAAGCAGTTGAGGATTAAACTACAGACCTTCTTGTCGTGAAATGCCTCATGTGAAATGAATTGTTAAAGTACTTTTAAAAACACATGCAACAAAATCTTCACCTGCAACTTTCGTAATTTATAGAAAAGTCTCACATAAAAACTTTTTTTGGAATTCTTTCGACAACCACGTATTCGCACGTACGTATTGAGCTTTAGTTCCCTAAAAGCAGTTTATCACCGTGTGACAACTCAGTCGTTAAGAGAACAGAACCGTTGCATGAGGAGAGAATGAATAGGTCAATGCAAAATCGTTGCGTGACGGAAAAATCAATACGCGATTGGCGATTGAAATAATGATAATAATAATAATAATAACAATAACAATAACAATAACAATAACAATAACAATAACAATAACAATAACAATAACAATAACAATAACAATAACAATAACAATAACAATAACAATAACAATAACAATAATAATAACAATAATAACATTTATAATGCGCAAATTTCATAAAATGGTCAAATGCGCATGACAAGATTAAAACGAAATAAAAAGGCTAAAAAGCTAAAATGAGAAAGTGGACGATACAAACACTCAGTAAGATATTAGTGATCATCAGCATATTCAGTTTGCAAAATATGAAACACAATGCAGCGGAAAGAATTGAAATTTGAAATTTCCAGTTTTGATGATAATCTAGAGGTAAAAAGCTACCTAATGTATGTAACCATGGTAACTCGCGCGTTTGATACCATTCGACCTAAGTGAGTTGTTATCATACTTTCTCCTCCTCGTCTACCGACGCGTTTATCCTTCCCATATCAAGCTCTTCAGTCACTTGATGATTGCGTGAAACGTTTGAGTCTGGTGACGAGGGTGTGTTCGTGGGAGACAAGCGCGGTACATCTTCCATAACTTCAGACTGCGCATAAGTTTCTGACATATCGATATACGCGGTTACCCGTTCATTTTCAATCCATTGCTACAAGAAAAAAAGAAATATTCGTCAATGGTTTTCTGATGAAACATCAGTTACAGAACGGACTAAGACAAGGATGGTTTCTGTCACAAAATGGCCCGCAACAACGTAACCTGTCAAAAACGAATAGACCAGACAATCAATATGAAATTATCGAGCAATACAACCAACTCATACCTGGACTTCGTCTGCGTACATTTTTATGTTCAAATCCATTTTTGTTTTGGAACGTTTTCCTATATACCTAACCTGCAATAAAATGATGCAATTCATGTAAGCAGCTATGATGTGTAACTAGTGTGCTGCCGGGGTCAGCGAGAAAAAAAGCAAACCTTGGACTTATCAAGATTTTAAGTTCCATTAATTCTTCTAAAACACTACAGAAAGTCTTTTCGTAATATAGGTCTCCCTAAAATGGAATTGCTTCCTATATCTAATGAACTACAGGTTTAAAATTTTGTATTCTACATAAAAAGGGCAAAATTAGTGTAGAGATTCTTACAGGCTGATTAGGCTGCTGGTCTTGCCCAAATTCTTCTGTCAAGTGCCGGAATTCTTCTCTCGAAAGCCGGAATTCTTCTCTCGAGTGCCGGAATTCTTCATAGGTAACTGTTATTTCTTTCTTTATGTTCATGTCCTCTGTCAAGGAAACAAAACGTTCTGATGTCGGGCGATGTTTTTTTTTTTTTAATCTTACTGAGATATTGATGTTGATTTCTCTCTTACTCGGCCAATGGATTTCAAGTTTGTCAAGGAGGTGGGAAGTCCAAAGTAGTTGGAAGCCTATGAATTTCGCATGTGGCAAGGTGATTGGTAGGGAGGTTTGGGAAAGAAAACCCCCGGGGATTACTCCTTATAATGGCCTGTATGGGAAGGCTCTGCCCGAAAGGGGTAACTTTTTCAGGTTTCAGGTATATTAAAGGGTAGGGATTTCACAAGTTGAGAAAAGTTATGAAAAAGCATGGAATCTGTCATTTACTTATTTTAAAGGGCCTTTAATTAAAATATTTCGAACAGACGCACCTTATAGCTGTATCAGTTCATTTATTAGGCGGTACATGAGAATGACAAGAAGACTTCCCTTATTGGCGATTTATTCATAGTACGAGCCAGTTATGAAAGTATGTGAAAAGGTTACCTTTTTCAATTAAAGGTACACGACAGGGTACCTTTTCTGTCAAAATGCTGTACAAAAGGGCAAGGCCGGGGCTGGACCGCGGGGTGGAGCCTCCCCCGTAGAGAACTTTGTATAGTACTCCCCGGGATATGCCTTAAACTTGTCAAAAATACGGCACAGCATGTGCATTTGAATCACACTGTTGTAAGACCAAAGTTCTCTCTATTCACTTACATGAACGCTGTGATGAGATGACCTACTCTGTAATCAGAGAAAAGACCACCCACAATTTTCTTTCTTTCTGTTTTTTCCAAGTTCGTTGGCTTTGGAGGCGGGACAAACACGAGGTAGTCACGCATGTATTTGTTAAATAAGATTTGATAACAACCGTTCATTTTATTTCGGGGGTTTGTTATTTTTGGAACTTACTTTAGCTAAGTCCACTTACCCTCTTCGTCAGTAGGATGTTCTTTATGATATTTAGTTCGGAAGAGAAAGGCTTCAAGAATAAACGCTACAATGATGGTCACAACCACCTAGTGAAAAAGAACAGGCGCATGTAGCATTTAACATTGGATTCGCCGTGTGCTTAGAAACGACATTTTAAACAAAACAATCATAAATGAACTCGCGCCTCGACAATCCCTCTGATGTAGACGCAAATTCCGCGCCCGGGGCGAAAAAATGAAACCGAAAAATCCGCGTCTGGTTCCGGTTTTTGATTAAGCATTCGGTCACCGCTGACCGCAAATGCACGGGCTCCGGATACGAGATTGCGCCTACTGTTCAAGAAGTCAAAGCCAAAACAGTCATAGTGCGAATCAACCAGTTGACTCACCATCATGACAATGTAAAATAACATGAAGTATATCCTAGCCCAGTCTGATGTCACGAAAACAATCCCTTCCTTTAAGTAAGAAAAAATAAAATAATCAAAATATAAGTAGAATGAAAGAAAAAACAAAGAAATAGAAATGGGAGAACAAACTCTTTCCAGGCCTCAATTGTTTCCTCGCTTCGCCTGAGATTCGACTTCAAGAAATCGATACTGAAATTGTTGCTTTACAAATATCCCCCTGGTGGCTCTAGGGGCGCGCGGGGGGAGGGGGGGGGGGTAGGGGCTCTTGCGCGGTTTCAGAATTTTCCAACGTAAGAGACAGCTAGGCAGAAACACTACACGGAACCCAGAATTGAGAACGGGGTGACAGATATTGCGGCGAAAACGCAACCGCAGAGAAAGCACCTCATGTTTATCGGTAAAAATTGCACGAGAAGAAAAAAGGTCGCGCGAAACGCTGGAGGGACAAGTACTAGTCAGCATATGATGATTCCACAGGCATTCCTCTCTTCTGCATTATTAATTACTTTACCATCACTAAACTGATAATCTTATTACACTTAAACTGACTTACACACAATTCACACCAACTACACTAGTTTAACTAAATCAGGTTTAGGTTTTTCCAATTTGTCAGTTGCACTTTGCAGTCATTTCGAGAAGACAAATTTCAAACCACCTTGCTGACATACGGTATTTTATTCAAATACGTTTTTAGCTTGTTACGTTGTGGGGTGTGTACGGTGTGAGTAACTAATTTTTAACCTTGTTTAGTTAAATCACTTTTAAAACATGTTTAACATGCCGGTGTGAATAGGATATTATTAAATAAGACGAACAAACAGCACCTCATGTGTTCTTACCATTATAATCATCCAGTTGTTGACCACCGTCAATTCAAACAATGTCACTGCAGAGACAAAAAGAACAACTTTACACATGGTCAACAGTATTCTACTGTTTGCAGTAACTGACTAAAGTACGTTATCCATCTTGACAGGTCATTAACTTTTGTTATGCCAAACTTAGAATGTAAATTCTCCTTACTAACTCTAACGTATTTCTAAAAAATTCAGTTGTGATAATGTCATTGTCTTCAGAAAAAACGTCGAGCCAACTACTTCATACATCCGGAGCTTATCCCGGTTTCCATGACATTAAGGGGTTAGGAGTATTTCTACTCCCCCTCCCCCTTGGATGGGATGGTAGTCCATCGCTGGTACCCATTTGTACACCTGGATGGAGAGAGGCACTGTGAGAGTAAGTGTCTTGCCCAAGAACACAACACAATGTCCCCGGCTAGGGGAAAAAACCTGGACCGTTTCATCCAGAATCCAGCGCGCTAACCATGAGGCAAACGCGCCTTTACATCAACAGCCTTGCGACAGTCGTGCCCCTATTTGATGATTTTGTTTTGTGTTCATCACGTGTCTGCTTGCCACTGTATCGACAATAGAGAGAAATTTAATAAAAAGTTGCACTTTCATGTTGTTGCAAATGCTTTACACTACACAAATGAGGGTTAACTCCTACCGTAAGAATGCAGCAAATCGTTGAAGTTGTTTAAATGATAATACTTATAGCCGTCTTCTCTGTATTCTTCTTCCCATGATGTGTTCCTGTACAACGCAGAAAACAAGGCTAAGAAAAAATACTAGGTGAAGGGCAGTGAAAAATATTACCACGACCTTTTTTTTGCACACAGAGAAGAGGTTCGATTAAACTAATGTCGTCCTTACTGTTGTAATACTGAAAAAGACAACTGAAAAAGAGAACTTACTGACAACAGTTTTTCAGTTTAAGTCCAGAGAAGCATTCTATTCCAACGATTCCAAACGGGTAATACATCAGAAGAATAACCAAAGCCATCCTGAGGTGAAAAATGTACATTTTTTTAAAAGTATTGAAGACTAACAATGGCTGATCTCTAAAGTAACGAAAAACTCTTCCGTCGGACGGTTTCGCGGCTGGCTTGCTGCGGTGGGTAAGGTGCCTAAATTTTTTCGGAAATTTCGGACAAAATTCAGAAAATCCCTTCAATTTTCAAAACGGTCAGAGTTGGAATTTGAAGCTGACAGGCAAGACCATAATGTGTGACAACGCGTCCTTGTTTGCAATAAGTGATGTTAACTTCGGCCCGTAAATTAACTCTTCAATAGGCAACGGTAAGAAAGCCAATCAGTTCTGCGGTTTGCAATTGAACACGGTGAGTGCCAACAAAAATGCATATTCACTGGATTGTAGGCTGCGTGACCAGCGTTCAAAGGGGAGGGAGAGGTGGAGACTAGAAGATGTTGAAAAAGCACAATACCTGGCCATTCGCGGTAATAAGACACCCATTGTGTCGAACACATCACGGTATCTCTGCTTCAATTTAAAGAGCCTGTAGAGAGAATCAAGCCTTTGAACAACTTATGCTATTAGTAATATACAACTCTGTGATTTAGAATTGGCCGCGCTAAAGCAAACGCATTTCCAAGGAATTGCCGTGGAAAGAAAAACTAAAACTTCACTGGGGAGATGGGGCGGGGGGAAGAGGGGAGAGGCTGAGCGTCTAATGAAAGCAACACATGTTTTCAACGACAATAAAGGAAATACAACGTAGGCTCGATTACCAGTCCCTGTTTGGGAAAGGAGCTCGCACTCCTCCCCTAAAGGAAGAATGCAGACTGCACTCGAGAGAGCGGCGGAAATCGAGCCTAAATACAATGCATGCAATACTACAACAAATGGAAATACTCACAACAGAAGTCTCAGAGGCCTCAGACCAACGATAAAGCTGAACGATGTTGAAACTGCACCAATGAAACCAGCAAGAGTCACAAAGAAGTCAAATCTGAAAAGAAGGCTACAGTTTAGTCTAAATTAGGACAAAACAACAGGCATTACTCTTCAGAAACATAGCATTTCCAATAAAATACTGTCAGTTATCCTTTTTAAGCATCCCTACTTAAAAATCTAAGGAACTTACCCTCAGATATAAACAGATTAACTAAACCCAAGGCCACAAACTACTCACAGATTCCATCCGGAGTGGAAGTACTTCCTAAAACCAAGACCTATCAGTTTGAGTGCAGCTTCGGCTGCGTAAACTGCAAATGAAGACAAAGCAAATCCCGTTACACCCAGACATCATAAGTAAATCTTCAAAACCAGTTTCACCACTCAGAGTTACTACAGAAACAAATACGGTCTTCGGAAACATTCCCTATGCTAATTGTTCAATCGGAGATTGCATGGGCTCCTCAAAAGCTGGCGTCGGCTGACCGTGCATGACTCGGTTAATTTTCGGAGTACAGTGTACTCCTAGGTCACTCGTATCTGCTGGTCCTATTTTGTGACTGGATAATATTCGGAAAAGTCCGCGAGTGCTGCGCTTCTACGAACTTTATGTTGTTCAACTCTCGAGGAACCAACCCCAACCATACACCACATGAGTAAAACAGTAGTAACTAATATTGTTATAATATTTGCAAAACCAACTTACTCGAAAGAAAGGCAATATGGTACCACATAATTTCCCCTCTTTTGTTGGCTCGTTCATTTTGTGGAGTGTCTGTAAATACATCGAAAAGTTCTCAAAGGTTTAACAATTCGCCAAAATTCAACTTAAGAAATCAGAAAATGAAACCGAAGATCAAAGAAAGCAAATTACTCACGGGAAAACACAACAATGTCAACGATAAAAGAAATTCCGTTTGCAATGATGACCAAGTCTGTAGAAAAGCCACAAAGAAATCTCTATTAGTAATGAAATCGCTGAAATCGTGTCCCTTTCAATCATTAATTTCCCTAATAAAATTTGTGAGAAATCACTGTTTCATGTAGTAGCAATGAAATTAAGTTCTGAGAGTCTTTCCCACATTGACCAGACGTGACGATTTACAAACATGAAGATAAAAAGGATGTCTACTGCTGCAACTTTATTTAATTCACGTATCAGGTATATTTTTTAATATGATAATGGTTAGACTGTCAGTAGCATCTCATGTACTGTGGTACGAGCCACTCGCGAGTGAAACGAGCCAGCGGCAGTTATGGTAAGCTCTCACCTCTTGTGCCACGCCGCTCGCCTACTCGTCTCTGGTGGCTTCACCGTTCTAGCTCTTGCCTCAGCAAATGGGGCTCGAAAATAGTTTCAAGGGGTCTATCAATTATAAAATGTAGCAGTAAACATTCTCAGAAGACTTACACATGAAGTATTCAAAAGCTTTCTGCGTTATTAACCATCGGATACCTGTGGAAGAAAAAAGCAACTTGTCTTAATATTAATTAAGTAAATTGCTTGTCATGGTGTCCCAAATCAGCCCAAGTGAAGACTACATGCAGTTTCCATCTACTGTCAGGTAATCACTACAATAATTTATTTCTTAGTTCCATCATTTAACTTGCAATAAATGTTTAATTAAGTATAGACATTTAAACAAGTCTTTAGTCAATATGTAGTATTTTATGAGTCCATACATGTCAATTTATTTCTCAACATCAAGAAGGAATGCAAGAGCAAGTGTTAAACAGTAGGCCTGGATGGAGAGGCAAGCCTGCGTAACATTCTCACCTTTGACTGTTTGGTATAGACAATTCCAAGGCCTAAGACAGATAAACCACTGCTCGTTGTGCTCTGTGATCTAAAAAAAAAAAAACCCATAAGATTACATGCAAGCAAGTTCTGCATAAGCTGGTAGCGCAGTTTTATTTTCCGGTACGTGATTTCCTACTAATTTGTAAGGGTGCACAGACCATCCATTGACAAGTTGGGGATGTGAGAGAAGTCGAAATAGTTTGTTTACAAAATTGTGTAATACTCTAGGCTAGCAGCTTCCAGCTACCTAACCTCCCACTTGAAAAGTTCCACACAAAAAGATCGTGTGGGTATCCTGTGCCTTCACTTGATATTGATCTATTTAACAATAAGATTATGAGCTCGAGATTTCTATCATGTGATAGTTGAAGAGCAAGTCAATATCTAATTGTTTTGGTTTAAATCTACTAGTCGTTCAAACGTTAATCTAAATACTCTTCAAAGACACTTCAAAAACGCAAAGAGGCAGCCACCAGTTTGTTAACAAGCGCTCACAGCTCACTCAGGCTACTCCCTATCTACACCAGAATAGATAGTGAGCAGTGTAGCCAATCACAGAATGCCATTCGTGATAGAATGTATGACAGATAGCTAGTAAATTTAGACTAATTTTGGATAGCATTCCGTACCATTTGAAAAACCCTGAGGCTGCACAGATAGCCTCCTACAACAGATATACTCTTTAGGCCTTCTGGAAGATGGCAAGCCCGAAGAACGTCTACCTAGCAGGCTAATGTACAGTGAAACACAAATTGCAGACCCCACAGGATAATATTAGGCTGATTTAGCATGAGAGCGGGAACGTCACTTGACGACGGCACGCGCAGTACAAATACTCAAATATGGTCACATTAGAACAGAATCCAGGTTATTCCACATGCCCTGCAGTCATCATCTGATGTTCCTGTCCTGTTGCTAAATCAGCCTATTAAAATACTTCAGGGGACATACTTGCTTCCATTCCATCTCACTGTTCTCAAATATGTGATAAAATTCATCCAGACTAGAAGTAAAAGAGGTAAATGAGGCAAAAATGAGGCAATAATGAGTCAGAGAATGTGAAACAATTTAGAACAAAGAAGATATGGTTTCAATTAAGATTTATTTATGAAATATCATGAAATATTATTGAATGCAGTTACTGCATAACATTGCCATAAGGATTGCAACAGTATGTAAAGAATTCAAATTTGCTGCCAAGCAAAGTGCAGGGTTCATACTGGGCAGAGGTTTGGCCACTTACCAGTATTAGAGAGGTTAAGCATGACGTTTACGGAAAACGGAAAAATTTTGAACTAATTTGCCATCTTTTTTCAGCTCAGTTTGTACAATAGAGTGAAAATATTTGTATAATTTCAGGATGAATAGATGTAGGAAATGTTTTCTATTTTTGTGATCAGAGGTAATTTTTTGCCGTTTGCTCTGAACATCAGGCTTAACCTCTCTATTAAGAACAAGGGGTACATATATCACCACAATTCCCCTGGAGAGCATTTTGTCACTGACTTTTTATGCACTATAGTCCAGTACTCATTTTACCACAATCTTGAGTGGAGGACAAAAGGTATGATGACTAGTAGCATGGGGTATTACATTTATACATCCTTTAAGTAATTCTGCATAATTCTAGAAATGCAGTTAGCTCATGAGATATAACAAACTCCAGTCAAGTGGTTTTTAAATATTGATATCAATTCTTTTCAATATAAATTACCTAAGTTGCCTTCTTCCACTTGTATCTAATGACTTGAAAATAAGATATTTCTCCACAAGAGCTAATAAAAAAGAGGAAGCTCATAACCAATAAGTCTGTCTAAATTAACAGGCCTCTTGAGGAGTGAAAAAAATGCTTACAATCTATTTCTCAAGACAATATATTTTTGATGAGCAAAAACCATGGAGGTTAACTTTGTTGAATCTAAATCACCACACAATACCTCCAGGTAAGGCCGGGGTTGAGAGGGTCTTTATTACAACAAATTAAATAATGATTACAGAACTACGTTTGCAGCATTTAAAATAGACCGGTCATAAAAATAATTTCACTCAGAAACAACACATGGAACCGTAAATAAAAAATACTACATGGACAAGCATCAGTAACCCAACGCAATGACAAGATTAGAAAGGTTTGAAACAAGAAAAAGACAAAAAGGCTGTCCATAATTTAATAACTGCATAGAAAGATTTTACAAATGCTTCTGTTGGTAGCTACTGAAATTATGCAAGTGAACTGAAATGCTAAGAACTACATTATATACTTTAGGTATGTGAATGTACTTTCTGATGGCTAGTAAATAGTTGCTGATTGCACAAACACTGTGACCCTGCCAGTAAAGGGTTCAGAACTACCTTAAATTTTCAAACATTTAAGGTGGTTCTGCACACTCTTAACAGAATGTGTTTAAACTTTGTAAAAAGTTGTATGTAAAATATCACGCTCATCACAATATGATTATAAAAAATTAATGGGGGTAACCAAGCTCGTTTTTGAGTTATAAGTGCTTAAAGCTAAAATTAAGAGTGTTTTTAACAGGTTGTATTGTTGCTATGGTAACCTAAATGATATAAAAGGGATGACTGCAACTTGTTTACCAATGATTGGGCATTTGTGTGATACCATTATTGAAGCATCACTTGTTAAACAGTGGTAGTATTCATTCTTCAATGTTAGCTGTTAGAAAAGTGATGGAAATTGTTGCCAGCCTCCTCAAGTGATAGTGTAATATTGGTCACACAAATATGGTAACAGTACTCACTACTTTTGGGTTTGTAAAATGACATCAAGCCAATAAAGTCATTTAATGAAATCCAGTGTGGAGGCTGTGAAACAAATATACAGTCACAATAATTTATTAGCATAATAATTATTATATTAATATTAAAGATTACTTTAATTTAAATAGCTAATTAAGTAACATTCTGGCTACCCCTACTATAGATGAATTCTGGTTTCCAAAAATATATTTTTAAAAATTGATACATCTGATTTCGGAATTGTTCAGTTAATTTGTGATGATTAAAAGAAATCCTTTCTTGACTTACTCACAACCTCAGCTGAATGATTGACCAATCAACTTAAAAACCAACTGATTGACCAACCAACTTAGAAACTGCAGACTCAGATTAAGGATTGGTAAATTAATACATACTGTTTAGAAGAAAAAGAGATGGAAAGAAATTTACATCTAGCTTCAGTTGTCAATGACTTACGTTTTTAGAACAGAGTAGCCTGTAAGCCTGCCTAACAGCGTGCCTTAATTGGAGTAAAAAAAAACACTGAATCAGATGGTACTATCAGACTATGCAACATTATAATGAATTTATCAAAGATATGAACAGGAAAGTTGAACAGATCAGAAGTCTTAAAGCCTCTGATGATATTGTAGCTTGGTTGAGTGATTCAAGATGATTTTTGTTTTGAACACAATGAACTCTAGCAATAATGCAAGCCAGTCAGTGACCACCTGTCCTGAGGTAGAGATGTGTTTATGTTTTAAGTACATGCTTGCTTGCATGCTTGAGTGTTTTGCTACATGTATACATGACTTTCTTACCTTTTGTGAAGAAAAAGCAGGCTAAACTTATTCTTTTCAATGGTGGTAAATGTGTCATACACCACAGCCAAAAGCTGCCACAAGAGTAGAAAAATATAACAAGTTAAACCGTACATATATATTATATATACATGTAAACAATAGAGTGTTTCTGTTGAGGGCTTTGATAGGCTGTATTAGTCTGATTTTTACGCACAGAAATTCTGTGCTCTAAAAATATAAATTATGCATCTTTTGTGGCGGAGTTTCTTGTATATATCATCTTGACAATTACCTTAAATTTGCCTCACTTGAACGTTTGTATGTATTTGGATGTAAGTAAATTTTACATAATCAACATTTTGATACAAAAATTTGCGAGGGAAACTCAAAATTTCATATATATCTGAAACTTCAAAATCCATTTTGATACAGACGGAAAAACTACTTGTGCAGAATTTCAGGCACGAAAGAAAATCGAAAACTTTCGCTGTTTCTTCTGCCAAGTGTAGCATTTACTGAGTAAAACGTTAACATTAAATTAGAAACTCCAAAAAAAGAAAAAAAAAAAAGAAAAAAAAAAGCAGTGGCTCACAAAAATAGGCTGGCGCTTCACGGCTGGTGGCTCCGTCTTGCATGCTCTAGGCTCAAACATTAGTTACACTTGTAAATTTGTATTTCAATTTTGTAACTTTTCAGTGACGTTTTCTCGTTACATTTTTCATTCGTCAATTTTGGCTTTGACCAATGTCAAACTCCAGGAAACATGGACAGTGAAAACACTTTTATTCAAGAGAAATTAGAACTTTGATTAACTTTTAATCCTGGATTAGCATTAATTGGCTAGCGAACAACCGGGTGAGGCTGTTTTCGACCTTTATGGGCATCATCAGTATTGACAAGTAGACAGTGAGAAACGTTGCACCATGTCTTTATTCTGTGGAATATTGTTGAGGTATAAATATTGTAACAAGTCATAGTAAAGTGTAGATGTTCAAATCGTGGGCTGAATAATATATGTTGCAGTGACAATGTTTTGTCGACTTTCCTTGTGGTGATGTGGTGTTCGTTAATTTTTTTATCATGTTGCAGTGTTCAGAGCAACCCCATGTCCCCCTCCTAAAATTGTTAAATGGTTTTAAATAGAAGGCATGTAAGCTTACCAAATTCATGAGGAAGTAAAGGACAACTGAAATGTAAACAGCAAAATATATGACAGCCCATCGTAACCTCCAATAAGATGGCATCATCACATCAGGATAGCTGCAGATCGAGTAAGAAATTAAGAGCTTCAGAAAAAATGACTATTTAGCCATATCCAACTCTTAGCTGCTGTCTGCTTGAAGGATATTCTTCAACAGGCAGTTTTCAAATGCATCACATATAATTTTTGGATTGTTTTGCTCGTTTTAGTGTTACAACGTACAGGACTTCAGAAAAAGCTCCTCACAGCATAACAATATAATGTTAAGCATGTGGATTAGTCACCTACTTTGCTGTGGTGAGTAAGACAAACAAGCTGATAAAGCTCCTCCAAAAACTGTTGAAAAACTAAGAAACAATGACAAATTAAAACGAGTTGTTGTTGATAAACACTTCATTTTTACAAATCAAATTTCTTAATGAAATGATCACAAAACTAGTGAGGCAATCTCAAATAGTGCAGAGTGCAATTTACAGCTCTGATACAGTAGTCACAAAGGTCCCCACCCCTGCTGTTCTCTCCCTTGGTAGTCAACTAGGCCTTTTCCCCTTTGGAGAATTATATTACCACAGTGTTTTACTTTGAGTTTCATTAGTATTGAATTCAATACTATGTAAAAGAAGAAAATGTGACAATTTTACTTCTCACGCCAGCGTTTGTAACTTGATACTTTTGTTTCCCTTGCCAAGGTATACAACATGATACCCTTGTTACCTCGGAAATATAAGAATAGAATGATGTGTATTTTTTTACTCACTGCTGGAAATAAATGGAATAAAGTTAAATATCTGGTGAAAATTCAAAGGGGAACGATGTTGCTTTATCCAAAACGCACATTTTCATTTCACCGATAAACATGAACTAATCTAATAATCAATTGGTCATGTCGAGTCACGGAATAGTGCATTCTTATTCTGGTCAAACTAATACACAAATGCTATCAATAATGGCGAAGTTTCTTCTGTCACAAATTTACTAGTTTTACTTGTATCTATCTGGGGAAAGTTTCGGCTGAATATGATCTTTTTGCTCCCCTCATAGCAGAGGAAATAACCAAGCTGCTAAGGAGAGGCAATATGTCTCCATTCTTTATTTGAACCCTGGCAAACACAAAATAGTTATAAAGCAGCAGACAAAATTTCTTGAACCGAGCTAGGAGTGATTCCAGAAGATATGCAGTCACAGTAGCATTCTTTGCACTAAAAAAGGGATAACTAATGTTACCTGAAATATAGCTGCTGCCCCTGGTTAAAATGAGAGCATGGTAATCCCCCCACGCAGATGGAGTTTATCACACTGCCAGTGCTAGAACGCATGCATCTCACATGTGTTCTAGCTACCACAAGGAAAAAGCACTCTACGCTTGTGTGTCATCCCATATGAAATGTATCTTTTAACAAACATATAGTCGACACTGACGCTAACTAATCTGTGCGTGCATTTCGAGCAAATTGCCTTTGTTCCTAAGATAACCGCACCACAAAGATAGCATGAGATTTGCGATAACATATATACCGTTTTGTCACGTTTTCAGATACACAACATAAGTATAACACGTTTTGCATAATGCACGTGTGTACCTACCCCAGCCAGCCCCTGCTTCCCGCATTAGGTAAACAAGGTAAATGAACATTTAAGTTTACACCTTATGGCATTAGTGCCATAGCAAACAGCTGCCCCCTCAACCATCCCAATACTGCACTCTGCACTAATAAAATGAAATGTTGTTAGAGGACATAATATTATGCATCTCAGCTTCCATTATTTCTAAATTCCAAATCTTTAAGATTGTTATTTTGAATGGGAAGTTAAGGCTAAGTAAAAAAATTGTATCATTAAGTCTATTACTTAGGAAACATTGGACTATTCTGATTTAAGTGACCTATGTTGCATAATAAAGACTCTGAAGAAGATGTTCTAAGATTTGCTATTATTGCTTTGTAGGATTTGATCCACTTTTGCTCTTCTGTATACTTCACAGTAATTTATTTTTAATCTTCAGCATAAACTTCAGTGTTATGTTTATTATCGCCTGTCCCCTTAAGGTAGGGAAAAAGAGAGTTAACAGAGGGATGGCTGGGGAGTTTGTTGTTGGTTCTTGCTGTGCTCTGAGGGTTTTTCTCTTTTTCTCTAGGTTGTCTAGTTTTCCTCCCTCCACAAAAACCAACACTCCAGATTCCAATTCAACCAGGATTGAGTACCTGCATGAAGCCAGGTAATGCTGATCAATGTGGCTTCCTCTCTATTAATTAAAATTGTGATTTATCTTTTATATTTTATGATCGTTCAATTTATCTTTGGCTTTAAACTACTTAAACCATTGTCACAATGTTAATCAAAAAATTAAGTTATCAGCATGGCACGCTGTACTGTAATACAAAACCCAATGTATATATATACACATGACATGTGCCAATGCAAGTGTATGTTCAATGACATTACATGCTTTACAATGCAGTGAAGTTTTAACAAGTACACTTTACCTCATCTTTTTCATTGTCAGAAAACAGGTAAAAACCTATAAATAAACATAAACGTTTAACTGCATAAACAAGAGTATAAACTACTGGTATGTCAGTTAACTGGGGTGTGTGGGTGCGTGTGGTAGTACCTCTGCAGGAGGGGCAGTAACACTCGTCCCAGAGTGCCTGAACTGCGCTGGTCCACATACGACACGCAGCTCTGACGTATGGCTCCCAGAAGTTGCAGGCAAGGCAACGCCACACCCCGGGCAATGGTGTTGACCCACCAGCTGAACTAGGTCAGGGTAGCCAGCTCGGCTCGGAGATTGGGTGGTGATAGGAGAGGGCAGATAGCGCTCTCTAGCCATGGGAAGCAGCCCATCTAGGAGAAAACTCCAAGCCAAACCCCAGGGAGTAGTATAGTACCTGTAAGCCTAACAAGGCCACTACCTAGGGGAAGGAAAATCCCAGTAACACACCAACCATCTCCAGTGGAGTTGGTCGTACGGCTAATCACCCTATGCCATAAAAAAAATTGATTACGGAAACCAGAGACTTGTTGAGGACAAACTATACTGGATCAAACAAGGCAACTTGCCAAACTCCAGGTGACAACTTTATCACGTGGGAATGAAGGAAACGGGTGAAATCCGCAAAGAAGCTCGTAGACCGAGAGGATTGTTGGCTAATCCCAAAATTATGCATAAGATTCAGGATGCTGGAATCTGAGGACCATGTATAGCATTGGCAAAACAGCTCAAGTAACATCAGAGATGCAACGATCTAGGATCAGCATCGTGGGAGTTAGCAAGTGCAGGTGGGCTGGGTTTGGCAGGCTCAGAACTCAGTTTGGAGAGACCATCCTCGACTCAGGTAGGGAAGATGACGTTCACCAAAGTGGAGTAGCAATTGTGATGACCAGGTATGCCAGTGGATGTCTGGAGAGTTGGACACCTGTCAGCGACCGTATCATTACAGTTAGATTCTACTCTAAATACATAGTCAACTACAGTATAAGTGTACGCTACAACACAGGATGCAGAAGACGAGGCAAAGGAGACCTTTTACAATCAATTGCAGAAGACATTGGATGCGATCCCCAGACACGACATGCTCTTGGTAATGAGGGACTGGAACGCTAGGGTGGGAGAGAGAGTCAGGATTCCTGTTTCTCTTAGTGGTTGACTGGGTGATGAGGAGGACAGTCGAACATGCAGGAACAGGCATAACAACTACGTTAGAGGACTTAAACTTTGCAGACAGCTTGGCACTAATCTCAAGTACATTCACACACATCCAGATGAAGAATGACCAGCTGAATAGAAACAGGAAGGGAATGGGCCTGAAAATCAGCACCAAGAAAACCAAACTCATGTCAGAGGATCAATACAAAGATCAACAATGCAGTTGTAGTAGATGGAAAGGAAATGGACGACGAGGATGGCTTTGATTATCTAGGAGCAAGAGTGACCAAACATGGAGGGGTTGAGGACGACATCAAAAGCCACTTGGGAAAAGCTACAGCAGCTTTTAACAAATTAGCCAAGATCTGGAGAAGTGGTCAACTGAGCAAAAATGCGAAGATCAGGATCTTCAAGTCCAGCATCATAGCAGTGCTACTCCATGGATGTGAGACTTGGAAAATGACCAAGAGGGATGAGGTAAAGCTAGACACATTCCTCCACAAGTGTCTAAGGAGGTTGTTAAAGATATATTGGCCGATGAGGGTTACCATGGAAGAAGTGAGAGAAAGAGCTGGGACTTACACCATCAGTGAGCAGATTAGGAGATGGAGGTGGCGCTGGATAGGGCATGTATTGCGCATGGACCACCAACAATACCCACGAATTGCCCTAACCTGGGCACCAGAGGGTAAGAGGAGCAGAGGTCGACCTAAGGAGACATGGAGAACTGTAGAGGGAGAGAGGGAGAGGATGGGTTTTTGCCACAGTTTGGAATGAAGCTGTTGCCACTGCGAAAGACAGAGCAGATTGGAGGAGACAAGTCAAAGGCCCTATTCTCCCAGAGGAGAGCTTAAGGACTGATAACGATGTCAACTAACCACTTCTAAAATGCATACATGTATGGATAACTGAAGACAGATAAGAGTAAAACTAATTTCACAGCACTGATTTTTTTAAAACGATTTTTAGCTTATGAAAAATTGTCAACTACTTTGTTATAATTATAGCTATTACTTACCAAGCATTGCAAAGATTACCATGACAAAGAACAACAGGAACAGCATGTCCAAGATTGGTGGAAGTGAGAGCAGAATTTGTCTGAAAACTCTGTAAAGAAATTAAACACATCATCATCATCATCATTCTCTGTGAAGCTCACAAGCAAAAATTACACGAATACAAATATATATGCATGTGAAAGTAGTAGAACTTAAGGATTTGAAGTACATAAATAAAATATACAAGCTATGCAGAAATAAAACTCACCTTCTAACCCCAGAGCAATAATGAGAGTCTATTAAAAAGAGTGGTCGAAGAGCTCTTGTCACTCGTACATGGTTTTGATTTCTCACAAGGACAACAATGGCTTCCACAAACACCACAGACAAAGTAACAACCTGATGAGTAGGTATGAAGGTTATTAAATAAACATTTCTGGAGTTAAAAAAATTACTTTTAACTCAAAATGTTGATAACTACTACACAGTTTGATTTATTTCAGATTTATTCCCATGATACTTAAACAAAGAAACGTACAAATCAGACTAGTTTGAAATTAATTTGGGTGGGAATTCATTTTACACTTCTAGCAATATTTATTTCCATCCAGGTGTCAAATTATGGGTTAAAAAATATAGTTCAAAAGAAAGCATACTGTCCTTATTTGACAGATGTGGGAAAAAGAAACAGTACAGCAGTTAGGTGGGGTTCTGGTTGGGGAAAGGGGGTACTACAGATATACAGGTTGTATCCAAGAAGGGTTCAATGATTACCAAATTGGCTTCCTGTTTTTCCCTTCTCCTTTCAAACTGCATTTGTTTTTGACCAAACAAAGCACTGAGGCTTGGCATTTGTTTGTACAATTGTAGTGGTACATGCAGGTAAATGGGGAAAACATTCTAAATGATCATCTAGAGACTGCAAGGACGTAACAGCAACCTGAAATTTAAACCAAACTTTGACCAAAATAAATACAGCTTGATATCCTCAGTGGTCGCATTTAACACAAGGCATTACAAACTGCAAAATAAGAGATTCGTATTTCTTATGTGTACCTTCAGAAGTGTCCTCTTGTGAGAGAAGTAAAGCTTTGGTCCTTGCCACTTCAGTCTTATAGCCATTCCAGTAGCAATAATAAACAGTGAAAAAATTTCCACAGATCCATGGACCTAAAATGATTTGCAATAGTAATTGGACTTCCTCAGGCGAGTAGTGTCATAGTGTAACGGATGAGGGCACAACTTGAGACTGATTTGAAATAATTCACAAGAACAACAACTCTCTGAATTGTATGCCAAAGGTCCAACTACTAATTGATTGTAACTATAACAAATTTTGAAATTAAAAGTCTTTTGAGAACTTCTTTTGAGTAAAAAAAATCAGTAGCACTTTCCATAGGTTTAAAAAACTGTATGAAACATTAAGAAGGAAGTTATTAAAGCACACATACATAATTGACATGCGAATGGTGTAGGTATCGAATTTCAAGTATCCTATTATTAAAAGTTGTCATTGGATACCTGTAATTGGACACCCACGCGATCAAGCGCCAATTACGCAGCAAATACCAAGTCATGCAGAGAACCAATCACAATTGAGAATTTTGTTATGGATAAATCTCCGCAGGTTGTTGGCGTATAATGAGAGACCCATCAGTAACTTAGTGACAACTGCAGCATCATTCAATAACCAACTAGTCAGAGATCCTTTTTCCTGACTTGCAAAATTAAGCGTCGCTTTACCCATATTACTTTGTACTTACAGCCACTGGGAGATATATTATATCATCTTCAGGTACTTCCCCTGATCCAGGTTTTTCAGTCAGTCCCAAGACAAGAAGAAGGAGTGCTGCCATCATGTCCAAAATATAGTAAAATGTTGAGTGGACAATAAGATACCATCGTACTGTTTGACGGGTTGGGTGGGTATCAAACCGCTCATTATTCTTGCCCTCCTGGAGAAATATGGCTGCGTCCTTAGAGGAGATTGAATGCAGAACCATAAAATATTATAATTTGTCATTTTAATGAAAAGTGCTTGACAGCAGTACTCAACTATACCAAGTCTCTCAGATTATTCAGGAGTCTCCCACATACAGACCAAATCCCCAGGTCCTCTCATATTGGTCACCCAAATCTCCCAGACACAGAGGACACTGCATATAAAGTACAGTTTTCACCCATACCTTGACCGATTTTTGGTACTTTTTAGGGCAAAATTTTGGTATTTGATGCAATTTTGTGGTTAAATCAGGGGTGCTCTACTTTAAACAATTTTTTTAGGATCAAGAAGGTAAAGCTAGCTGCCAGACTTCAAGTTGTTTTTGGTTGGCATCTCTAGTAATTTATTACTTGAACTTTTACGTGCATTGTTTTCTTGTTTCTTTGTTCAGCCTTTACAAGCTGACTGCCTGTTTTAAATTTATTGAAGTTTTAATTCTACTTTCCAACCTCTACTTTCCAAATTCCTGCCACCGGACAAATGTCCTGTAAGTACCAGTATTAACCCAGTCGTTTCGCCCGATGCCAGTATGCTCACCCGGACTGAAAGTCCCTTCACACGAACTGAAAGTTCAAAGTTCTTGCTTTAAACTAACTGAGCGAAAAAGACAACTTAATGTGGGCTCAGTGAAACAAAATTACACAAAAGGTCACAAAAGATGCCTATTTCTCGTTCTTTAATCCATTGTCTACGGAGCTAACAGTCCGGGCGAACCGACTATCATACTGACTTTCGGGCGAAACGACCGCAATTCTGTGCACCGTGTACGGAGCTTTTAATTAGAACAGTTGTAAAACTCAGTTGTAGAACAGTCGCAGAGAACAGGCTGACGGCCTTATGCGTGCGCAACACTTTAGCTTACCTGATAACGAAAGTCTAGTGGTTCCATATCTTCGTTACCGACCGTTATCCACCAGTGGTGTCCGTTCTACCTTCTTCCAAAAACTGTAGAATACCCTGCCACTCGAACTGAGTTCTTTGTAGCCGGCTACGCAGTACGCTGAAACTTGTTTACAATTCAAGTTGAAATATGTAATTTATTCATGCAACAGATAAATTGGAAATCAAAACTGGGTCCTTTATCTGTTTTACGTTGGCTACGCGGTGCCTTGTACGCGGTGAGAAATATTTAGCATTAACGCGACTCGGAAAAGTAAGCACGGATTGATAATGACTTTCCTCTGACTACTTCTCAACTGTCGTGTATACATCGTTCTTTAAGCTAGAAGGCGAAAATTACATGCTTTGAAGGACACATTTTAATATCCCGAAAATGATCACAGATTTTATCTATGTCGCACAATTGCCACAGTAGTAGTAGCAGCAGCAGCAGCAGCAGCAGCAGCAGTAGTATACTTTATTTACCCTCGGATTGTAGAGTAGCTTTAACAGCTAATGTCTCCGAGCATTTCAACAGCACAATGGGCAGAGACCAGACCACAACACCGGGAACTTCGTGCCCTGCTCTTTACGATTAGAGTTTGGGTTCTTTAACGTCCCCTGCTGACCATAACAGTGAAGATGCAGGAGACGGGGCCTACGGTTTTTCGTCCTTATCCGAGAAGACTAGAATATCTAACCATTTGCAGATGTCATTGCAAAGGCAGCATATTCTCCTCAGTTATTTTAAGAACCCGAGACCTCCCGCACGGTAGTCTGACGCTCTACCAACTGAGCTAACCGGTCACAGAGAATCAATTGCTTTTCACTTTTTTCACTTTTCACCATGACTTAACACGCATGTATTAGTTAAATACGTAAAACAGCAATTTTAAACTCTACTTACCTTACAGTTTGTCAAGAATTGTTTAGTTTCGTTTCTCGAAACTACCTTCAACAATCGAGTGTTTCAGACCATAAAGAGTCTTTTGTCTCTAATTTTAGGTCATGTAAACAAAATTTCCTTTCAGCAGAAATACTAGGAACAAGTCCTTTTCGGGGTCAACATAACCCCAAGATAAGAGTAATAATGTTCCTTCTTTCTGCCATGTGTCGGGAGCCTGACTTTCACTTGTCTCCATTGCATTGCCCTTCAATTTTATTCGTGTCGTAGCCTTCCGAGTTGACAAATTCAACTGATTCACTGTTCGATGTTCGTAGCCATATTTTTCGAGTTTACGAAGCCCTTCTAGCAAACCCTGAATACTGTAGTTCCTGGCTTGATCCGTTCTTGAATGTGGCTTATTGGTGTGGCCTGTTATGAGAAAATTCTCCATTGGACAGACATTTCTTTATTATTTGGAAAATGTAGAAAAGCCAACAGTAGCCTCTTTTCAGCTAACTACTGGAAATCTTAAGTTTTGTTCTTCTTTGTACTTTGCCGATTCTTTGTACACCTGAGCGTGTGCAACGCTGTTTCACTAACTTTCATTTAGAAAACAAGTAGTTCGTTATCGGGTCATTTGAGTTTCTTTTATTATTAAAATCTACTTTCCGTTCCCCCAAGAAACTAGCCAGCTGAACTACTTTTCACTAATGAAGTTTTATTAGTTTTCTCGGAGGTTAGCCAGCTGAACTACTTTTCACTAATGGAGTTTTTAATGCTTCTATTCATAGGATAATTTTTCCATGCTGTCGGTAACACCAATTCAGAATTTCAAATTTAAGTATCTCACTTTTAATTTCCTAAGTTGGTCTATCTTAATCTCAGCCTGTGTAATTTTAATCCTAGCACTCTATTTTTAATTTTGGAAGCCTCGTGGTGTTGATTAGAATTCGCTATCTTAATTAAGTACTTTCCGCTCGTATTGTATACTTGAAGTTACATTAGCATATTGTAAACACTTGACGTGTAAAGGACGATATATAAGCAAGTACGTTTGTAAAGCATTTTCGATTACATCGATTACATCGATTACATCGGCTACATCGTTACGATTTTACAGCGGCTACTCCGCCGAGTATGTCAGTTTCACCCTCGACGTTAGAGTGCAGAATAAACTACTGTTGGACCAAGTTATGTCTCTTCCTTGACGTCCGTAGTGAAGACCATTGAAGTAGATCCTCGTGTACCAGGAAATCGTGACGAATTTCCGTTCCCGCAGCCAAGCAGTGCTCTCCAGAGTTAGATTCCCCCAGTTGTCAGTTCAAGTGTCCGTTCAGTCCGAAATTTACAGTGTTGCAGGAAAAACCTATCGTCACAGTAGCTTACCGAGAAAACTTATCGTCACAGGCCTCTGTTCTCTCCTCAACCGTTACATTAAAGCATTTTGGGGATTCTTTGTTGTGGATCCTTCCATAACGTGCCCCCGATGGTATTTTCTTTTGCCGAGTTTCTACTCCTCGATCAGTACAACTTTACCTCTCTCCTCTCTGAGTGTAACCTCACAGAGTTCTCGACAGAACATGTCCCAATCAACAGCCTTGTGTGATCCGAGTCCGAGTTGCTGTTTAATTTGCCATTGGTCAAGTCCCTGGCAGAACCAGTAGGTAAACTTAATCACCTCCTCGACTGACAAGTTAGAATTCTCGAACCAGCTGCCTTCTCTTACGCTTCTTTCTACTCGAAATCTGTTTGCGGCTTTCCCATCAAAACCATCCGATCGATCTTTACATTCAACCCAGTTCTTGCTTGATTGACATATATCACTAACACGACTCGTTGTAATCAGTCCTTCATCCTTTAACCAACGTAGAGTATATACTCTTTAACCCATAACTATTTCTCTTCAAGTTCATCATTAGTCATAACTTTGGCGTTTTTGTTCCGTCCACAACAGCCTCGAGACTCCGAATACTGAATACCAACATCTTTCCGCAAAAGGGCAGCCCAGCCCACCTGCACCTCAGCCATTCGCTTTCGACCGACCAATGACTGCTAACAGACTTTACACGAGTCTTTCAGCCAATACCATCACGGCTTAACTGACCAATCACTTTCAACGGACCAGCCTTGTAACAACACTATTCACTTGACTCTGAAGGCGACTTCCGCTCAGGTTGTCGAAACGTCAGTCACCAACAACAGTTCTTTAAAGAACTACCCTCACCCGGAAGATCACACAAGACAAACTATTGATACTCCTGGGTTCAGACCATTTACTACGTCCCCCGCTAACACATGTTTTTCTGCTGCAATCTGCTTCGTGTCCACCAGCTTTTTATTTAACGATAATGATAACGATAACAGTAACAGTAACAGTAACAGTAACAGTGACAGTAACAGTAATAGTAATAGCAATAGTAATAGTAATAGTAATAATAACCAGAAGATCTTTTAGATCTTATAACCGCGCTTTTAAAATTTAACTGTTCGCTTAGCACTACCGTCGGAATGTAGTGCACATTTCAAAGTAGTCATTGATGATTCTTTTCTTACTGTAGACATCACATCACTTGATCAACACAAACTGTATTATTGCACCATCAGTGGTAGCCGTTGACAAATCTCCGATGACGTAATGGTCCTAATCTAGAACTTTCTTCGGGATATGTATGGTCATGAACGATATGAACCACACGATAATAACACTATTAACAACAGCTTTCTTTCTTTAAAGACATGATTAAATTTGATTGGTGTTTTCCACGAGTAAAGGGCTAGCAAAGTAGTCACACAAGTCATGTAATTTAATAATGAAACTCTATCCCGACCGATGTATCGATTTTGGTCACTCCAGTGGCTACAGATTGAAAACGTGACAGAAAATTGGCGTTACTTTCGATTGTCACCAAATTTGGACAGTGGGATGATCTCATCATTAGCCAATTACAGGCCATTTTTCAGCTCTTTTCGTCACATCCTCCCCCCTCGGGAGAATTTTGTCAAGTTAGCTAATTTAGTATGCAAGTCACCGTAATGGTGGTCGCTGTCGGCGAAATGTTTATTTGCTCAAAATTGGGGCCAAATCTTTCGGAGATGGAAGTCAGGACATTTGTAAGGATACAGAAAGTAATATGGGACCAGTTGGTGGCTTCTAAGGCTGAATTTATCCAGAAGTTAGCTGTATTTTCGTTTTCGTGCCGAAAGCCACGCGGTGAAATATTATCGGTTTGTTCTGCTGTCTTGTTCTGTTTTTTCTCTTTGTCATTTTGTAGCCCGCCGAGGCCATTCTTTCGTCTAAATGAGTTGAAAAAAGTTTGAAAGAGATGTTCCCATTCAAGTTTAAGCTCTCAGGCGATAATTCTGGAGTTTTTTGGCCGAAACGTCGGCTTTGTTATGTTCGTGTTTTTCGGTTGCTATGGGCGACCGTTGCTCCCTTTGTTAGGTCAAGTCTGGGGAGTGAGGTCACAAAAAAATTGTAATTAATTCTGGTTTTGTTCGATTTCGCTGAAATTCTAGCACAATAAAGCTGGATTGTTAAGGAATAGATTTACCTTCTGCCGATGTGTGGTAGCTATTAACGCTAAAGTGATATATCGCTTCGATGTCAGGGTTTTGAAGATATTTTTTTGCAACGTGTAGGTTCGGCGTGATTTTGTAATCTGAGATTTCTGTTGACCCTGAAGAAACAAGGTTTGGCGAGGAAACATTACAGATAGCGTAATTCAAAGTTGGCCGAGTGGAGATCTGCGTCTGGTCTCCGACAAAAAACAAGAAGATCTTTAAGATCTTATAACCGCGCTTTTAAAATTTAACTGTTTTCTTAGCTCTACAGTCGCAATGCAGGGCAGATTCCAAAGCAGTCTTTGATGATTCATTGATTACTGTAGACACATCACTTGATCAACACAAACTGTATTATTGCACCACCAGTCGTAGCCGTTGTGAAATCTCCGATGACGTAATCGTCTTAATCGGGAACTTTCATCGGGATATGTATGGGCATGAAGATACAAACACTATTAACAACAATTTTTTTTCTTAAAAGTCAGGATTAAATTTAATTGTTTTTTCCCTTGAGTAAGGGGTTAGCCAAGAAGTCACACGAGTCACATAATTCAAGAATTACGTTATCCACGGCTATCTTTAACGGTGGTTATTTCCCTACCAATTACCTAATCCTTGCATGTTCTGACAAGTTCTTTGCTTGGCTTGCAAATATTTAATTTTCCTTCCCATCTATGAACTGGCTGTGGTGAAACAGTCAAAGAATTTACCTCATTTGCCTAAAACCACAAGAAATACTTGCAAAATTGCAAATAAATTAATGACCACCGCTTCTGGCGAAATAAACTTGTAAAGTAAACACGATCGTATTTGTCACGCAGCGAAAGTGAAAGCTGCAACGTCAACGCATTCCATAGCATATCCGTAAAATTGTCCGTGTATTAATGTTTTAACAGCTTCTGGCGAAAAAACATGACACGTTGCGTGACTCAGAATTTGGTCGAGAGGGAACCTTGGTCTGGTCACCGACAAAAAAAAAAGATCTGCTAGATCTTACAACCGCGCTTTAAAAATGAAACGGTTCGCTTAGCACTACCGTCGGAACGCAGTGCACATTCCAAAGCAGTCATTGATGATTCTTTTCTTACTGTAGACATCACATCACTTGATCAACACAAACTGTATTATTGCACCATCAGTGGTAGCCGTTGACAAATCTCCGATGACGTAATGGTCTTAATCTAGACCTTTCTTCGGGATATGTATGGGCATTAACGATATGAACGACACAATAATAACACTATTAACAACAGCTTTCTTTCTTAAAAGCCATGATTAAATTTGATTGGTGTTTTCCACGAGTAAAGGGCTAGCAAAGTAGTCACACAAGTCATAAAAAAAACCCTATCCCGACCGATGTATCGATTTTGGTCACTTCAGTGACCACAGATCGAAAACGTGACAGAAAATTGGCGTTACTTTTCATTCTCACCAAATTTGTCATATCCCCCCCTCGGGAGAATTTTGTTAAGTTAGCTAATTTAGTATGCAAGCCACCGTAATGGCGGTCGCCGCGGCGAAATGTTTATTTGCTCAAAATTGGGGCAAAATCTTTCGGAGATGGAAATCAGGACATTTGTAAGGATACAGAAAGTAATTTGGGACCAGTTGCTGGCTTCTAAGGCTGAATTTATTCAGAAGTAAGCTGTATTTTCGTTTTCGTGCCGAAAGCCACGCGATGAAATATTAGGGAGCTTACGAATCGACGACTTTCGGACGACGGCGCCGTTGGGTCACCTTATAGTCTCGCGTCGTCGTCCTGTAGAAATTTGAATTTACGATTCGCAGTAAAGACGACGACGTTTATGCGCGACCGGCAATTTTTTTTGTCTCAGGAGCTCGAGAAAAAAAATACTCAAGACAGACCAACAAAATGTGCTAGCATGGCAGAAAAGAAAGCGCAGCTGTACGTCGAGAAAAATTTGGGTTCTAAAAGATTAGGCTGGCTATAAGACCACTCAAAACAACAGAGGAAAAAATCGCCTAGCTCTCTAGTTGAGCTATCTAGTCCTTGTTTCTAACTGTCGACACGAATGCTAAAACCTTTTAGTCCTTTCAAATTCATTGTACACCAAAAAATGTCTTATTTCAGTGAAGCGTGATTAAAATGAAGGATTTTTCATACAGCAATTTGCTTTTCATTCACACCGCGTCGTGCTTTGACCGCTTTCAGTGTTGGTTGAACTCATAGCGTTCGCCATGGCACTGTAGAAGGTCGTTTCTTGAACGAAAACAGGCAAATAAAATTAAAATCAAACATCAAGGACATGCCCCTAATGTGATACTTAAATTATCTGGCAAAAATACCCGAAGTATCGAGGGAAAACTTTGAAAACTAACCTCACGGCCTCCTGTTTCCAAGACGCCGGCAAATCGCTCTCACCAACGTCGTCGACTTTGGCGCGAAGCTGGGAAGTGTTCAGAAACGCATGCGCAGTGAGCATGTCACGCAATCTAACGGCGGCGTCGTGCAAAAGTCGTCGATTCGTAAGCTCCCTATTATCGGTTTCTTCTGCTGTCTTGTTCTGTTTTTTCTCTTGGTCTTTCTTGTAGCCCGCCGAGGCCAGTCTTTCGTCTAAATGAGTTGAAAAAAGTTCGAAAAAGATGTTCCCATTCAAGTTTAAGCTCTATGGCTATAATTCTGGAGATTTTTGGCCGAAACGTCCGCTTTGTTATGTTCGTGTTTTTCGGTTGCTATGGGCGACTGTTGCTTCCTTTGTTAGGTGAAGTCTCGGGAGTGAGGTCACAAAAAAATTCTAATTAATTCTGGTTTTGTTCGATTTCGCTGAAATTTTAACACGATAAGGCTGGATTGTTAACGAATAGATTTACCGCCTGCCGATGTGTGGTAGCTATTAACGCTGAAGTGTTATATCGCTTCGAAGTCAGGGTTTTGAAGAGATTTTTTTGCAACGTGTGGGTTCGGCGTGATTTTTGTAATCGGAGGTTTTTGTTGACCCCGAAGGAAAAAATATCCGGAAAAGGTCATTTCATAGACGATTCAAAGGAATATAAATATGTATATGTTCCGAGCTAAATTTCTGCTGAAAAAATATAATTTTTGACGAACGCTGGGTTTTTAATTTTTTCCCGCGAAAGTCAGTATCAGAGATGAGATTTATTAATGTTTCACCAGCTTTTGGCGAGTAAACATCACAGGTTGCGTGACTAAAAATTTGGCCGAGTGGAAGCTTGGGTCTGGTCGCAGACAAAACTGCGAAAAACAAGATCTGTTAGATCTTATAACCACGCTTTTAAAATTTAACTGTTTGCTTAGCACTACCGTCGGAACGCAGTGCACATTCCAAAGCAGTCATTGATGATTCTTTTTTTACTGTAGACATCACATCACTTGATCAACACAAACTGTATTATTGCACCATCAGTGGTAGCCATTGACAAATCTCCGATGACGTAATGGTCTTAATCTTTGTAAAACTTTCTTCGGGATATGTATGGGCATGAGCGATATGAATGACACGATAATAACACTATTAACAACAGCTTTCTTTCTTAAAAGTCATGATTAAATTTAATTGGTGTTTTCCACGAGTAAAGGGCTAGCAAAGTAGTCACACAAGTCATATAATTTAATAATAAAACTCTATCCCGACCGATGTATCGATTTTGGTCACTCCAGTGACCACAGACTGAAAACGTGACAGAAAATTGGCGTTACTTTCGATTCTCACAAATTTGGACAGTGGGATGATCTCATCATTAGCCAATTATAGGCCATCTTTCAGCTCTTTTCGTCATTTCCCCCCCCTCGGGAGAATTTTGTCAAGTTAGCTAATTTAGTATGCAAGCCACCGTAATGGCGGCCACCGTCGACGAAATGTTTATTTGCTCAAAATTGGGGCAAAATCTTTCGGAGATGGAAATCTGGACATTTGTAAGGATACAGAAAGTAATTTGGGGCCGGTTGCTGGCTTCTAAGGCTGAATTTATCCAGAAGTAAGCTGTATTTTCGTTTTCGTGCCGAAAGCCATGCGCTGAAATGTTATCGGCTTGTTCTGCTGTCTTGTTCTGTTTTTCTCTTAGTCTTTCTTGTAGCCCGCCGAGGCCAGTCTTTCGTCTAAATGAGTTGAAAAAAGTTCGAAAAAGATGTTCCCATTCAAGTTTAAGCTCTCAGGCGATAATTCTGGAGATTTTTGGCCGAAACGTTCGGCTTTGTTGTGTTCGTGTTTTTCGGTTGCTATGGGCGACTGTTGCTTCCTTTGTTAGGTGAAGTCTGGGGAGTGAGGTCACAAAAAAATTCTAATTAATTCTGGTTTTGTTCGATTTCGCTGAAATTTTAACACGATAAGGCTGGATTGTTAAGGAATAGATTTACCGCCTGCCGATGTGTGGTAGCTATTAACGCTGAAGTGTTATATCGCTTCGAAGTCAGGGTTTTGAAGAGATTTTTTGTAACGTGTGGGTTCGGCGTGATTTTGTAATCGGAGGTTTTTGTTGACCCCGAAGGAAAAAATATCCGGAAAAGGTCATTTCATGGACGATTCAAAGGAATATAAATATGTATATGTTCCGAGCTAAATTTCTGCTGAAAAAATATAATTTTTGACGAACGCCGGGTTTTTAATTTTTTCCCGCGAAAGTCAGTATCGGAGATGAGATTTATTAATGTTTCAACAGCTTTTGGCGAGTAAACATCACAGGTTGCGTGACTAAAAATTTGGCCGAGTGGAAGCTTGGGTCTGGTCGCAGACAAAACTGCGAAAAAAAAAAACACGGGTAAACCATGAACCGCGCTCGGCCCATGGCCGCGCGGTTAAAAAATAAAAAAAAATAAACCAAGGGTAGAACATGAACCGCGCTCGGCCCATGGCCGCGCGGTTAATGATGATAATAATAATAATAATAATAATAATAATAATAATAATACGTAGTGTATAAACTGAGAACAGGTGTCAAACTACAGAATACCTTGCACTACGTAGCAGAGATTTTCCCATGCGCATTTGATACATATACACATTTGGACCTGAATTTCAGCTTATAGGGCCTCTAGTTCAATTTATGAAAATACATTACTTACAACAAATTTCGGACGTTTTATTTCGGGTAAAAGTGTCGAACACTATGAAGAAAAATAGCCCAAGTACATTTAGACATACAAAAGACGAATTATACTGATACAGCATCAGTGAAAATGATAGTTTTACTGCACCCTCAAGGTTCTAGAGATATACCGAAGAAAAAAGGCAAATTCTATCAAGCCGTTAGGTATCTAAAGCAGTGTCTCAACTAGAGTTAGCCTCATAAAGGAAACTAAGAGCTTTGAAGCTACTTAAAATCTTGTTAAGGTAACTTATAATTAACAGGCCTGAGAAAATCTATACGAATCGACTAGTACAACGTTGGAGAAGTTCTCGGAGGTTTCGCTTTATTATACAATGACTTTGATTTCCATACTGCTCACAAAAGAAATGATTTTCCCTGATTGGGAAGTTGATAAAAATATATTTATTGTCGTGTGTTGTGAAAACTACTCATATTTTATACAATTGATCTCGATCGTTTATCAGTTGGTTCCTATATTACATTGTGCATTTAAAATATATTCGATAAAATTTTGTCCATTTTTGAAATTTAGCAATCAGTAACGATGAACTGCTTTTAGTGAACTACAGCTCAATACATCCGTGGCTGTCGAAAGAATTTTAAAGAAAGTGATGTATGTGAGGCTTTTCTTTAAATTGCGAAGGTTGCAGGGGAAGATTTTGAAGCATTTACTGAGCATGTGCCTTTAAAAGTACTTTAACAATTCATTTCACATGAGGCATTTCACAACAAGGTCTGTAGTTTGTGGTTTAGTCAAGGAGCTAAATATTGCTTCTCTTCTGATGGAAAACTACTTGTTCGTCTGAACAAAAATGTTAATTAATATTTAGCTAGACTTACTTGTATATTCCTTTTATCACAATGTTTCCGAGTGAAACGACGATCAAAATGTGTTGGGTAGTTAGCTTGGTTTTACTATTACTTTTTACTTTTACTTGTATTTATGGGTAACAAAATAACAGAGATGCCGCATTCGGTCATTCGATTTTCACGCCAAGAGGAAGATCTGTTTTAACCTAGGGAAAACAACTCTACCTATGTTTAACATATTATATAAACCAAGAGGTAGGATTTTTCAAATGAAAATTCTATTTTTTTGTATAAAAATCTTTAGAGATATAATTAAGTTATGCGTTCCTAGCACTAGCGACCTTACGAGGTAAGGGAAAGCCATAGTCATTTGTGCGATCAACATAACAACATGGTAGCAAATAAAATAACTAAAACGACAAAGGCAAAAAATGACCTTTTTTGTCGTTATGTCCTTGTTGGACGTTCTGTCATTATATCGTGAGAAATCTGACAAATATTGCACAATGTAGTATTCATTATTTTTTGGTGAAATCAAGGTATCAAATTTTGTGTTAAAACAAAGTCATTACGAGAACAGAACCGTTGCGAGACGACGGAATCAATACGTCACAACAAAATCAATAAAAAAAATCACAAGGCGCTTGGCGATTGAAATGACAACTGGGACGATAAAAACACTCAGTAAAATATTAGCGATCAGCAACGTTTTCAAATTGGAAAATATGAAACAATGCAGGGGAAACGAACTGAAAGAATTGAAATTTGAAATTCCCAGTTTTGATGATACTAATGTATGTAACCATGGTAACTCGCGCGTTTGATACCATTCGCTTTCTCAAGCCACACTACCTAAGTGAGTTATCATAATTCGTCGTCCTCGTCTACCGACGAGTTTAACTTTCTTATTTTAAGCTCTTCAGTCACTTGACCATTGCGTGAAACGTTTGAAGAGTCTGGTGAAGAGGGTGTGTTCGTGGGGGACATACGCGGTACATCTTCCATAACTTCAAACTGCGCATAAGTTTCTGACATGTCGATAATCCTTTCATTTTGAATCCATTGCTACAGGAAAAAAGAAATATTCGTCAGTTAATTACTGGTGAAATTTCAGTGACAGAACGGACCAAGACAAAGATTATTTCTGCCACAAAATGGGCCGCAACAACGAATTAGTGCAACCAAAGAAAAAACCATCAATATGAAGTTATCGAGTAATACAACCACCTCATACCTTGACTTCGTCTGCGTACATTTTTATACTCAAATCCATTTTTGTTTTGGAACGTTTTCCTATATACCTAACCTGCAATAAAATGATGCAATTCATGTAAGAAGCTCAGATGTGTAACTAGCGTGCTGGGTCAGCGAGAAAAAGAGCAAACGTTGGACTTGTCCAGATTTTAAGTTCTATTATTTAATTCTTCTAAAACACTACAGAAAGTCTTTTTGTAATATAGGTCTCCCTAAAAGGAATTGCTTCCTATATCTAATGAGCTACAGGTTTAAAATTTTGTATTCTACATAAAAAAAAAAAGCAAAATTACAGAGGAGATTCTTACAGGCTGATTAGGCTGCAGGTCTTGCACAAACTCTTCGCCCAAGCCCAGGAGTTCTTCATAGGTAACTGTTATTTCTTTCTTTATTTTCATGTCCTCTGTAAGAAAACAAAACGTTCTGATGTCGCGCGATGTTTTTCAAATCTTACTGGCATATTGATGTTGATTTCTTTCTTACTCGGCCAATCGATTTCAAGTTTGTCAAAGAAGTGGGACATCCAAAGTAGCTGGAAGCCTATCGATTTCACGTGTGGCAGAGTGATTGGTAGAGAGGTTTGAGAAAGAAAACAACATAAACATCAAAATGACATATGGCACAGCATGTGCCACTCGAGTACTACCCAAGTACCCTCTACTCTTACATTTATGGTGTGATGAAATGACCTACTCTATAATCAGAGAAAAGACCGCCAACAATTTTCTTTCTTTCTGTTTTTCCCAACTTCGTTGGCTTTGGAGGCGGGACCTACCCAAAGCAGGTCACGCATGTCGTTGTAAATAACAGATTTGATAACAACCGTTCATTTTACTTTAGAGATTTGTTATTGTTTGAACTTACTTAAGCTAAGTCCACTTACCCTTCTCGTCAGTAGGATGTTCTTTACGATATTCAATTCGGAAGAGAAAAGCTTCAAGAATAAACGCTACAATGATGGTCATAACAACCTAGTGGAAAAAAAAAGGAAAAAAAAAGAGAGACCACACGGATTTAGCTTTTAGATTGGCCGTGTGCGACATTGTAAACTAAAAAACCATAAAAGAACCAGCGCCTCGACGACCGTTTTGTTGTAGACGCAAAATCTGCGCCCAGGGCGCGGCCAGTGGTGAAAAAGCAATTCTTGAGCCTGTTCTAAGTCTACGGCAATCTCGTTCCAAGATAAGAGATGACGATCCTTTTGGTTAGCACCATGAGCCAGCATTAGTCGCAGCGGTTACTCTCTCTACGCATGTTCAGAAACCGTAATTGAACTTGAACATGAGTGCGCACATTCAAACAGGAAGTAGGATTTTCCTACTCCGGTTCCAGAATTTTCTAGTTGCCGTTTTTTTTTCCTTTTTCCTGAGGGTCGAGCGTTTGGTCACAGCTGACCGGCGCGGGTCTAGGGACGAGTTTGTAACAGTCATGACTCACCATCGTGACAATGTAAAATGACATGAAGTATATCCTAGCCCAGTCTGATGTCACGTAAACAATCCCTTCCTTAAAGCGAAAACATAATTAAAAGAGAATCAGAAAATATACCATGCAAAACGATAAAAGCCCGAGAAACAAACTCTTCCCTTCCCGTTCTAGATTGTTTTCTTGATCTGCCTGAGATTGAGCCCCCAAAACTGAGCCATTTCTAAAGTTGTGACTCAACAGAGATACATCTTGTGGCCCTAGTGGCCTAAGTACCGTATGTCAATTAGTGTTGTCAGCTAGTGTTCCCAATTAGTCTATCTAGGCTAAACCTATGGACACTTAAATAAAGGTTTTACTTACTTACTTACCCTAGGGCGTTGGGGTGGGGCTGTTGCACGGACTCAAAATTTTCTAACGTTAGAGACAGCCGGGCAGAAACACCATTCGAGAACAGGATGACAGATTCTGCAGCGAAAACGCAACCGCAGAGAAAGCACCTCATGTTTGTCGGTCCGTCGAACATTAAGCGAAAAAAAAAAATTGCACGAGAAGAACAAAGGTCGCGCGAAACGGTGAAAGGAGAAGCAGTAGTCTGCATTTAATGATTCCACAAGCATTCTTTTCTTCGACATTATTAATTACCCTCACTGAATTGATAATCTTATTATACCTGAACTGACTTACAAAATAAGACAAAAGAACTGCACCTCTTGTGTTCTTACCATAATTATCATCCAGTTGTTGACCACCGTCAATTCAAACAATGTCACTGCAGAGAGACAAAACGAAAAACTTTCCACATGGTCAACAGCACTCTTATGTTTGCAGTAACTGCCTCAAAATTTTCTAACGTAAGAGACAGCCAGGCAGAAACACCATTTGAGAACACGATGACAGATTCTGCAGCGAAAACGCAACCGCAGAGAAAGCACGTCATGTTTGTCGGTCCGTCGAACATTAAGCGAAAAAAAAAAATTGCACGTTAACCACCTTGACACCGAGTTATCATCTCTTTCAATGCCAAGCTTAGAACGTTAATTCTCATTAGTGACGGTAACGTATCTCCTATAACTTCAGGATAACTCCAAAGGTGAAGTCTGCGTCGGACCATCTTACATCCATACATCTGGAGCTTATCCCGGTTTCCCAGCATTAGGGAACCAGGAGTATTTCCACGCCCCCTGGATGGGATGCTAGTCCATCGCAGGTCATCCCCACTGGACCCAGCATTAAATTCGCCGGTACCCATTTATACACCTGGGCAGAGAGAGGTGCTGTGAAAGTGAAGAACACAAGCCCTAGAACACAACACAATATCCCCAGTCACGACTGGAACCCGGATCGCTCGATCCGAAGGCCAGTGCACTAACCACGAGGCCAACGCTCCTTCACACAAAGTCTTGAGACAGTCTTCCACCTAGTTGTTAATTTTTTTGTGTGTGTTCTTTTCACATGTCGGCTTTACAATGTATTAAAATCAAGAGGAAGTTTAACGGTTGTATTGTTAGCTCGCTGCTACTTCACACTGCGCTACTGAGGGTTAACTCCTACCGTACGAATGCAGTAAATCGTTGAAGTTGTTTAAGTAATAATAGCCGTCTTCTTTGTATTGTTCTTCCCATGACGTGTTCCTGTAGAACGCAGAAAACAAGGCTAAGAAAAAATACTACGTGAAGGGCAGTGAAAAATCTTGCCACGACTACACTTGCATTCAGAGAAAAAATCATCGATTTAATGTCGTCCTCAATGCCGCAATATGGTAAAAAACACGAAAGAGAACTTACTGACAACAGTTTTTCAGTTCAAGTCCAGAGAAACATTCTATTCCAATGATTCCAAACGAGTAATACAGCAGAAGAATAACCAAAGCCACCCTGAGGGGAAAATGTACATTTTATTAAAAGTATTAAAGATCCCGAAACCCCTCTTACGGTTTCGAGGCCGGCTTGCAACGGTTGGTAAGGTACCCAACTTCTAGTGAATTTCGGACAAAATTCTGAAAACCCCTTCAATGTTCAAGATGGTCAGAGTTCAGTAGATGCAGTAATGCGTGACAACGTGTTCTTGTTTGCCTATAAGCGATGCTATCTAGAGCTCGTAGACTAACTGTTGAATAGTTAAAGATAAGGGAAACAATCAGAGTTGCACGTACGTGTCCAAAACAAGAATGGTAATAGGACTGAGTGTAGTCCAATTCGGTCTGTAATCATACGAGTGTTAACAAAATCGGACGACCACGAAGCGGGAGTCCGATTTGGTAATCACGAGTATGAATTACAGACCAAATTTAATTTAATAGTTATTTTTAATATGATAATTAAAACTATGGAGAATAGCTTGAAAAATGGCTGTTAAGTTCCTTTGAAAACAGTCACCTGAGATAAACCTCCCCAATTTAACAAAGTCACTAACTTGAATTGGTTACTACAGTGACTGTAATCAATGTTGAGACTGTTGGATTTAGTTGAGAGGACTTCAAATGATTGGCCCAATGTAACTGTCCGATTGTAGCCAACTGTACGATTACGCTGTCCAAGTACAACTTTGCAGATTAATTAGTACAAAATACAGCAGTTCGTGCACCAATCACATTTGAGAAAATTGTAATTGTTAAGATTAACTGAACTATTAGTCTTATCACACAGATGTGACTGAGCGCATTACCTGGTCATTCGCGGTAATAAGACACCCATTGTCTCGAACACATCACGGTATCTCTGCTTTAATTTGAAAAGCCTGCAAAGAGAATCAAGCCTTTGAACAACTTATATTATAATCGATAATATACAACGCTCTGATTTAGAACTGGCCGTGCTAGAGCAAACACATTTCCAAGGAATTGTCGTGGAAAAACTAACTTGACTAGGGGGCGGGGATAGTGAGAGTTTTTGGCGTCTAATGAAGGCAACACTTATGGAAATACTCACAACAGAAGTCTTAGAGGCCTCAGACAAACGATAAAGCTGAACGATGTTGAAACTGCACCAATGAAACCAGCAAGAGTCACAAAGAAGTCAAACCTGAAAAGAAAGCTTCAGTTTAGTCTACATGGGGAGATACAACAGGAATTACCCTTCAGAAACAAAGTATTAGTTTTTCGTATTAGCATTTCAAATAAAATAGTATCAGTTATCTTTTCTAAGCATCACTTCTTTAACATCCAATGACCTTACACTTAGATGCAAACAGATTAACTAAACCCAAAGCCACAAACTACTCACATATTCCACCCGGAGAGGAAGTACTTCCTAACACCAAGGCCTATCAGTTTGAGTGCAGCTTCGGCTGCGTAAACTGCAAATCAAGACAAGACCAATCCCGTTAAACCCAGACATCATAAGTTAATCTTCAAAACTAGTTTCACCACTTTTACAACAGAACCAAACACTGTCTTCGGCAATCTTCGGAAACATTCCCGATGCTTGAATTGACCTTGCATGACTTGGTTCATTTCCGGAGTATAGTGTACTCTTAGGTCACTCGTACGCACTGGTTCTATTTCGTGTTTGGATAATAATCGGAAAAGTCCGCGAGTGCTTCTACGAACTTTATGTTGTTCAACTATTAAGGAATCAACCCCGACCATACACCACGCGAGTAAAACAACAAGGCAACGACACATCCTGTCCAATAATATTATCTGCAAAACGTTTAAAACAACTCACTCGAAATGAAGACAATATGGTACCACATAAGCTCCTCTCTCTTGTTGGCTCGTTCATTTTGTGGAGTGTCTGTAAATACAACGAAAAGTTCACAAAGGGTTAACAATTCGCCAAAATTCATCTTAAGAAATCAGTAAGTGAAACAGAAGATCAAAGAAAGTAAATTACTTACTGGAAAACACAACAATGTCCACGATAAAAGAAATTCCGTTTGCAATGATGACCGCATCTGTACAAAAGCCACAAAGAAATCTCTATTAGTAATAAAAATCGAAGAGATCATGTCCCTTTGAATCGGGTTAATTTCCCAAATAAGATTTGTAAATAAATAAATAAATCACTGTTACATGTAGTAGCACTTAAGATACGTTCTGAGAATCTTTCCCACACTAGTCAAACATAACCACTCTTAAGCTTGATTAAGTACTAAGAAGATAAAAACGATGTCTGCTGTTGCATGTAGTTATTATTTAATTTGATTCACCTATCAGACAATGGTTAGCCTGCGAGCAGCCTCTCATGAACTGCGTGCGGTACGAGCCCCCGGCGCGTGAAACGAGCCAGCTACAAATGAGAACCTCTCATTTCTCATCTCTCGTCGCTTCGCCGTTCTGGCTCTTGCCCTAAGTTTCAAGAGGTCTTTCAATTGTAAAATGTAACGATAGTTAGTGGAAGTCTCCTCTACTAACTATGATGTAACAGTAAACATTTTGAGAGGACTTACAAATGACGTATTCAAAGGCTTTCTGTGTTATCAGCCATCGGATACCTGTAGAAGAAAAAGAGCCTCTTGTATTAATATTAATTATGTAAATTGCCTGTCTAGGTGACGCAAATCTGAATAACAGGACAGCCCAAGTAGGGTTGTCCACATTATGCTCACTTTTATCACTATTATGCTAATTCTTTATGCTCAAAAAATGTTACTATTATGCACAAAAAGTCCCACTATTATGCTCAAAATTTTCCCCCCGGATCATTCATTTTTTACCTAAAATAAAATACAATCGCCTAATATGCTTATATGGATGATTATAAATGAGTCCCAGACTCCCAGTCGCCCCACGTGGCCACGTCCGTTTCCTGTCGTGAAGTCTGGGGCAGTCGATTGTCACGTATATTTCTCCAAAGGAAATCAAGAATCCCAATTTCGAGATTGTACCTAATTCCGATGTATTTATTTATTTATTTATTTTCGATATTTTGACATATTTCCGGGAATTTTCCTTACTATTATGCTGGCATAATGCTCGATGCTCATGCCTCATTATTATGCTCACAATTATGCCGGCATAATGTGGACAACCCTAAGCCCAAGTGAAGACTACACGTATTTTCTGTCTACTCTCAGGCAATCACTGCAATTTCTTAGTTTCATCATTTAACTTGCAATAATTGTGTTCAATTAAGTATAGAGATATACACAATCTTTTCCCAACATGTCGCATTTTGTGTCCATACCTGCCAATTTATTTCTCAACGTCAAGAAGGAATACAAGAACAGGTGTTGAACAGTTTCAAAGCCTGGATGAAGAGGCAAGCCTGCTAAACAGTTTTCAATCATGTCATGCCCCTAGATTATATCACTATACAACTCAAGCTAAATTTCTTTTTTTCAATTTCTCACCTTTGACTGTTCGGTACAGACAGTTCCAAGACTTTAGACAGATAAACCACTGCTGGTAGTGCTCTGTGATCTAAAAAACACCAACATGCAAGCACCTTTTGCATGAGCTGACAACGCTGTTTCATTTACATGATTTCCTCCTAATTTGTCAGGGTGCACAAACCATCCATTGAAAAGTTGGGGATGTAAGAGGCATTAACAGAAGTCGAAATAGTTTGCAAGTAGATATATATGAAAGATCATATATTTGAACTGCGCAGAAAGATGTGAAGACATGAATGATCATCGCAATCGCAGCTATACTGTATACACAACTTAAGTTGTCCAAAGGTAGATAACACTCATTCACTATCCATCGCTGATTTGACAATCATTGGACTAATGTCAACAAAACTAAATTCAGTTGCCCCTGGGTAGCGATCTATTTGTTGGATTGCATTTGAAGACCCAAGCTGATGCACACTCAGGTAGCCTCAGATACTCTTTATAGGCTTCTCGTGTCGTGTTTTAGAAGATTCCCTGGTAAGCCCAAAGGACATCTGTCTTGCAGGGCAATGTAAAGCGAAACACAAATTGCAGACCATACAGGATAATATTAATTTAGTTCAGGGGACATACTTGCTTCCACTTCATCTCACTGTTTTCAAATATGCGATAAAATTCATCCAGACTAGAAGTAAAAGTGGAAAATGAGGCAACAGTGAGCCAGACAATATAATGTAAAACATGTTTAAACAAGACAGACATGGTTTCATTTAAGATTTATAGATGAAATATCATGAAACATTATTGAACAGTTATCTTATAACATTGCAATTACGATTGGTTCTTTTAGCATGTAAAGAACGCAAATTTGCTGCCCAGCACAGTTGGTTCATACAGGGGATAGGTTTGACTTCTCCTCACTGCAATATTAAGAACAAATGGGGAAATGGTACTTCCCCCTTTCAGTCCAGTACTCATTTTAACACAATCTTGGGAGGAGAATGAGAGGCATTATAACTTCTTGAATTGTTACATTTTTCCACCATTTACATTGTTCTGCATAATTCTAAAAATGTACTTGGCTCATAAAATGTAACAGATTCCAGTTGTAGCAGCTTTTATCATTATACTGTTTTAAATTTGTTTTAATATAAATTACCTCAGTTGTCTTCTCCGACTTGTGTCCAATGACTTGAAAATGAGATATTTCTCCACAAGAGCTAATAAAAAAGAGAAACCTAGCTTAACAATAAGAGTCTCTCTCAAGACAATATATTTTTGATGAGTAAACAGAGCAAAATCACCCAGAAATTGCTCCAGGCAAGCTAGGGCTGGCATACATGTAACCCAATACCAAAATTAGAGAGGTAACAAGAAAAATATAGACAGGCTGTGCATAATATAATAACTGCATATAAATTTATATGCTTTAAAGGGAAAGGTGGGTAGGCTGCCAAAATTTACAAATGCTCCTGTTGAGCAATAGCTACTACAATAATAATAGTAATTATTATTACTATTACTATTACTATTACTGTTACTGTTACTGTTACTGTTACTGTTACTGTTACTGTTACTGTTACTGTTACTGTTACTGTTACTGTTACTGTTACTGTTACTGTTACTGTTACTGTTACTGTTACTGTTACTGTTACTGTTACTGTTACTGTTACTGTTACTGTTACTGTTACTATTACTGTTACTGTTGCTATTGCTATTATTATTATTGTTATCATTGTTATCGTTGTTATCATTGTTATCGTTATCATTAATATTATTATTATTATTATTATTATTATTATTATGCAAGTGAATTGAAAAGCTAAGAAATACATTGTACACTTTAGGTACATGAATGCCCTTTTATTGGCCAGTAGAGAGTGTCAGAATCAAATGGTTGCCAGTGGAGCCTTGCTCGTTAAGAAATTTAACTATTATCAACAACATAGATAAGATTACAAATTAAGCTAGTACTAAATCCAGTAAACACAATACCATTGAAGTCCCTGTGCCTTAAGTTTGAAATTTAGAAAAGTATCACCAACAGACTGATGTCACCCCTTAAACATACATTACAACTACATTAAATTTTGTTATTTAAGCAAGAGTAAAATTAAATCTCAGCAGTCATGTTCATGCTTTAGATCTCAATCTTTGCACCCATAATTGTAACTCCACAAAAAAAACTCCTTCACTGCATTATATAAATTCACAGAATAAATCAAGTATCTTTAAAGTGGTGATACTATATTCGACACACAAACATGTTAACAATACGTACTACTTTTGGGTTTGTAAAATGACATCAAACCAATAAATTTACTTAATGAGATCCAGTGCGGAGGCTGTAAAACAAATATACAGTCGCATTATAATACAATTATTATATTATAATAAAAATTGATTTAAAATTTTTAACCCGGAGATTGCATGAGCAATCCAAGGGTTTTAGTGGTGGTGCAGATTATGCAAATGATATCCTTCCATTGTTTGTAAAGTTTTTGCAGTAATTCTGCTGACCAGTAGCTAAAGCTCTTGAAATCATTGTATTAGTTGACATTGCAGGTGCATAGATTATTTTACATTGCACTAATACAAATTTACATAGCCCAGTATGGAGCCGCCATGTTGTACACCAACATGGCAGCCGGAAAATAGTGTAAACATCTGGGGCCTGTTTCTCGAAAGCCCCGAAAAGCCATTTTTAGTTAATCGGTATTTAAAGACAGAGTGGTGTATATGCCTGAAACTTCTTGGAATGGAACCTCTGTTTATATTAAGAATATGTGAATAAAACAGCTCTGTAATCATAAGGTCTGAGATTTTGCTACGGCTTTCCGGGTGCAAAAACTTTTCGGGACCTTTCAGAAACGGGCTCCTGGAACTTACTTTGGTTATCTAGGCGATTGAATATCTGAACTGATCAAGCAAACATTTAAATAAGCACTTTTCCTAACACTTTAACTTCCAAAAGGTTAAAAATCACGAGATAAGTATATATTTTTCGACAAACACGTTCATAGCTTTATGTCACGCACCGCCATAACTCTGAAATTCAAAATGTGCCTGTTTGCAGACAGAGCAAACTATTGAGCTGAAAAGTTGTTACCAGATATAAATTTACCCCCTCTTATGCCTGATGAAGATAACAACTTTGGTGGCTCTTTAGTTTCAGACTTAAGAAAATGATGACGTCACATGAAACCCTAGAATAACTTACACTTTCAGAGCAGAGTAGCTTGTAAGCCTGCCTAACAGCTTGCCTTGATGTAAAATAGAAACAATGAATGAGATAATATCACACCATGCAACTGTGTCAAATGTATGTAATATTCATAACTTGGATCATCATTGGTTATTATCCCATTCACTCCCGTGCCACCCGTAACCGTCCGTGACAAGCCTTGGCCTTTGTTCCATTTCTGACGTCATCAGCTTTGACCAAAATTGGCATCATCTGTACTCAACTTCTGCAGGAGGAAAAGATCTTTCCAATGATACTCAGATCAGAGTGATGGGCTCAATGGAGCCTGAAATATGCACAAAATTGCTCAGAAATTTGAGTGAAAAACTCAAAGCAAAATTTCTTGCAACTACACTTGGCTACTCCAGGGTAAAAATTGCCCATCTCAATGATGCTTTCTCAGGCTTTTTTTAACTGGAAGCAAGCCCAGTAGAAGGCCAATCACTGCAGCAAAAAGATAAGAAAAGGAAAAAAAGGAAAGGCAAAAAAAAAATAAAACGAAAAGCCTAAAGACGTAGGTCACTTTCTCATCCAAAATCTATCTCGAAATTTTGATTTCTGCGCATGCCTGAGCAAACATGTTGTAAAACACGATGCTAGTGGAAAGAACAGCATGCTGTTATGTTGCACATGCCTTTTTGAGTAGATTGGAGTTCATTTGGCCCATATCCAGCCTGAAAATCTCCAAAATCTCCAAAATTGCGTTTTTGGCAAATAGTTCTGGGAGTCAATGGGTTATTAAAAACTGGATCACTAGAAAAAACAATTCAAGAGTTTTCACTGGCTTAGCCATCATGGTATATGAGCTGCTACATTGTGCTTTACAAATATGGTAAGAGTACACATAGGTTTTTTTTGGGCATTTATGTTTTAGTTTAGTTTTCTACATTGTGGGGGCATTTTTAATAAAACAATTATTCTACTTGCACTTGTTGGATATACATAAGACCACTACAGCCAACTCTGCACTTCATACCTCGTTGGCTATCTACCATCTCATATCCAACGCTCACTCATGGAATAATATTGTTAATATTGTTAATATTTGTTAATATTGTTAATATTGTTAATAATTATTGTTAATATTGTTAATTAAGATACTATATTAAGCAGAATTTATCAAAACAGAAGTTTCATATATTATTATGCCTAAAAGAAGAAGTTATAAAAGAATGTTTATAGACCCTTCAGAAACTTGTAATAATTGTAGCTTAGTTGATTGATTCAAGATGATTTTGCTTTGAACACTGAATATTAGCAAATTTACTATGTAAGTAAGTGTGATCCCCTGAGGTCAAGATGTTTTAATGTTCTTGTGTACACTCTGTGCTTGAAAGTTTTCTGACAGCATTAATAAATACAAGACTTTCCTACCTTTTGTGAAGGAACAGCTTTCTAAACTTGTTCTTTTCAATGTTGGTAAATGTGTCATACACCACAGCCAAAAGCTGCAACAAGGGTAGAAAAATATAACAAGTTCAATCATGTATACATGTAAGAACAAGTTCAACCAAGTATACATCTAAGAGTTTTTCTGTTGTGGGCCTATTAACTGATAGCTGCCCACAGAAATTTTATGTTCTAAAAAACAAATGAAAGGAGGATAGAGCTGTGTTTCTTGAGCCACTTTGCTGAGCAGGCACTACAGTTTGGTAGTCATGCATTGCCATTCTGTTGCCTGATAGTGCCAGCACAAGCTCATACTATGCGATCAGTTACGGCCAATCACAGAAAAAAGAAAAATTAATTAAAGTAATAAAAGTGCTGCTGAAACAAAGTGATGGGGAGAGTGCTTGTGGATGTTATTGATGCATAATGAGTACTTTATTTGCAAGCCAAAAGAATTACTGAAAATACTTTATCATACTGTGAAAGGCATATAACCTTACCAAATTCATGAGAAAGTAAAGAACAACTGCGATGTAAACACCAAAATATATGACAGCCCACCGTGACCGCTGATAGGATGGCATCATCACATCAGGATAGCTACAGAGTAAGAAATAAATAAAAGCTTCAGAAAAATGACTTTTTAGCCATATCCAACTCTTTGCTGTCTGCCCTCTTCAACAGACAGTTTTCAAATGTATCAGCTATATTTTTCACTCTACCACTTGCTTTAGTTTTACAACAGGACTTTAAAACCCTTCCCTACCCAGGATGTATACATCCCAGGTTGTGTCACCCAAACACCCAATACATAAAATAATTATAAGTATATCTTCAAACAAAGAAAGTTACTGAGAGCTCAGTTGCTGGCCGTGGCTTGAATAAATTATCCACAGTTGCTGCTGGTTGGAGAGGGTATTTGGCTCTGGTAGGGAAGGGGTAAATAAAGCACTCAACAGTATTGCAATAATGTTAAGCATGAATTAGTCACCTACTTTGCTGTGGTGAGTAAGACAAACAAGCTAATGAAGCTCCTCCAAAAACTGTTGAAAAACTAAGAAACAATGACAAATTAAAGTGAGTTGTTGATAAACACTACTCTAAAATTTGGCAGATCAAATTTCATAATAAAATGATCCCAATTTAAAATAAAGTAAATTTTGTTAGGGTACATAATATTATCCATCTTCAGCTTCTGTTGTTTCTAAAATCCAAATCTTGCCAAGATTTAATTTAAGCCACCTACCATATTTTCTTGATTAAATGCCCCCATCATTTATTTTAAACTTAGCTACAGTGTACGTGGATCAGGTCGTAATTTGATTTCTGCAGTTTATTCAAGACTGGACTTTGTTAGAATTTCTAGACCTTATTTTTTAGAGCTAAATATTTCATAATTTTACCTAAAGTTAATTACAACACAAATATAAATTCCTTAAGGGTATTTATGAATCTGCCAGGAAGACCGGGCATTTATTCAGGACCTGGTGTATAATCAAGGAAATATGGTAAGCCATTGCTGCCATGTTGATCAATACAAAGTCCACTGCCAGCAGCACTTTACTGTAGCTAATGTACACATCAGGCCATACAATATTATGGAAATTTAGGAGGGCAAGACCTGAGCCAAATTGTACAAACAAGTGTATGTTTCATAATACTACAAAGTTGTTAATATTATTTAATTTCTCTCCTAAAGTATACATTTGTATACATGAACGTAATGGCTGTTCAATACCACGATGAAGTATTTTAATCAAGTATTGTTTACCTCATCTTTTTCATTGTCAGAAAAAAGGTAAAAACCTGCAAATGAACACAAAAAATTAAGTATCAACAAGAATATAAAAGTCAGCATAAAAAACTTCAGAAATTAACTCATGTATAACTGAAGACAGAAGAAAAATATTAGACACCAAATTTTGGACAAATATTGTCAACTGTTTGTCAAACTAAGTAACTTACCGAGCATTGCAAAGATTACCATGATAAAGAGCAACAGGAACAGCATGTCCAAGATTGGTGGAAGTGAGAGCAGAATTTGTCTGAGAACTCTGTAAAGAAATTAAAATCATCATCATCATCATCACCATCATCATTATTCTTTGAGAAGTTCACCAGCGAAAAAGGCACAAATGTAAGCTGATGCAGTACACAAAGGTTCCTTAGTACAAAAATAAAATATACAAGCTATGCAGAAAAAAAGCTCACCTTCTAACCCCAAAACAATAATGAGAGTCTATTAAGAAGAGTGGTCGAAGAGCTCTTGTCACTCGTACATGGTTTTGACTTCTCGCAAGGACAACAATGGCTTCCACAAACACCACAGACAAAACAACAACCTGATGAGTAGGTATGAAGGTTATCAAATAAACATTTTGACTTGTTCAGGATTCGTCACCATGATTCTTACACAAAGAAAAATACAAATTATTTTGAACTGGAATTCATTTTCTGGTTTCAATTTTAGGTTCTGAACCCCACCTATGGAATTTTTTAAAACTTCATGAAAAGTTTAAATCGTTCTTATCAGAATTCAGTAATAAAAAAGGGTTTCAGTAAGTTGCTTTCAATTATAAGCCCTTAAAGCTAGAATTAAGGGTGATTGCATTGAACAGGTCATATTGCTGCTATGGTAACATACTATGCCATGAAGATTATTGCAACTTGTTTACCCATTATTGGGCAGTTATGTGATACATGTACCAATATTGTAACATCCCTTGATAAAGAGTTGTAGTATTGACCCATCAAAGTATGACTGCTGGAAAGAGGTAGAAACTTATCAGCCACCTTTTGTTAAAAATTATTGACCTCTCCGTCCATGCGCGGAAAACATGAATGTGCTACAAAGCATTCAGAAAACTAATTTACAGAATCTTCAAACATGGCAAATCTAGTCAATCTGATAAAATCCTCATGAGAATCTAGCAAAATGGCCCTTTAACACCATCCAAATCAGTAATCTAAATAGAAAGTTTGCTTGCAAAACATTTTCACCAGTCAATAAATTAAAGTTTTGAAGTTCACTTGAAATAAAATTGAAAGAGAAGTTGGCAATTAGGAACCACCTGAAATAATACCATGTGCACTGGACTGTTGTGAAGACTGAATGTTTTCTTGCATTATGACGTTCTCCTGAATATTTGTTGAGTTGCTATGCTTGAATATCACTTGATGCTGCTGCTGATGAACCTTGGTGGTCAGATTTGCTTTATAGATTGATTACATGTAAATCTTTGATTGCCAAGGACATGTCCCGAAACTGCTCAGGATTTCTGATTTAGAAACACTCAGGCACACCACAAGTTTATGCTGGCCATTTTGTTTTTGTTTGGATCATGCATTATTTACCGCATAGGGAGTAAAGACTGCTTAATTAGTCAGAGATAGCAAACCAATCACATTGCTTGAAACACCAAGATCACTGACAGTGTATATTCTAACAATACATATTCCTTTTCTTGTACCTTCAGAAGTGTCCTCTTGTGAGAGAAGAAGAGCTTTGGTCCTTGCCACTTCAGTCTTATAGCCATTCCAGTAGCAATAACAGACAGAGACAAAATTTCCAAAGTTCCATGGACCTAAAATGATTTATCCAGAAAATGTTCCCACATTATTGGTATATAATGAGAGAACCCAACTGTAACTTAGAGACAACTGTAATCATTCATTATCAAAACTGGATCTTTGAATAATACAATTCGAGAGTTTGATTGGCTTAGCCATCATGAGCTATTATACCATGCTCAACAAGTACTTAATTTATATGGTACATGTATATTTTATACATAATTTTTTGGGGCTTTTTTATTTCATTTTTTTTTTTTTTTTAGTTTTCTATATTTTGGGGGCTTTTTTAAAATGAAACAAGTATTCCACTTGCACTTGTTGGATATAAGATGGTTATAGCCAACTCAGCACTACCCACCTAATTTGCTATCTACAATCTCATATCCAATGCGTACCCATGAAACAATTGTTAAATAACCAAATATTCCAAGGTGCTTTTCTCTGATTTGTAAACTTTAGGGGCATCTTGACTGAAAAGTTCCAAAGTATGCCTATTAGTTAGATCTGATCCTGGCATTTTAAGTTGATATCTCTATAAGTGATTTCAAAATGTTGCTGTGATGAACCATATCATTAAGTACTTACAATCACTGGGAGATATAGTGTATCATCTTCAGGTACTTCCCCTGATGCAGGTTTTTCAGTCAGTCCCAAGGCAAGAAGAAAGAGTGCCGCCATCATGTCCAAAATATAGAAAAATGTTGAGTGGGCAATAAGATACCATCGTACTGTTTGACGGGTTGGGTGGGTATCAAACCGGTCATTGTTCTTGCCCTCCTGGAGAAATATGGCTGCGTCCTAAGAGCAGATTGAATGCAGAACCATTGACATAGACTACAAGACAACAGTATGCATCTACGGATAAAATACCAACTCTCCCAGATACAGACTGAATGTCCAAGTCCCCCCACCATGTGGGTAATCAGATCTCCTGGACACGGATGAAAGCCAGTAAAGTATATTTTTCACACATGCTTTGGTCGATTTTTGGTGCTTTGGGGAAAAATGTGGACCTTTGTTAGGTTCGAGAACGTAGAACGCTACAATCTGCTGGATTTCAATTTTTTTTATGTCGGTATCTCTCACAATTTATTACCTGAACTTCTGCTTGCATGTTTTAAATTCATTGAAGATTCATTCATTGATTCTATTTTCCAACCTCTACTTTCCAAAGTGCCAGATACAAATTGCTGCCACCGGACAAAATTGCGTCCTGTATGTACCGTGTTGAGAACTTCAGAATAGTTCCAGAGAACTGAACGATGAGCGATCGACGTCGACAGCCGTAGGCACGCCAGGCACGCGCGTACAGCACTTACCTGATAGCGATAGTAAACGTCTGCTGCTTCCATGCCTTCGTTAACCACAAGAAACGTTCTACATACTGCCAAAAAAAGTAGAAAAGCTTTTAGGTTCGAACAACATCACATTGACAGGTTTGACAAGGTCCGAACCGGAACTGTTTAGTTAGGCATTAACGAACGTGAAACACGAGCTCCTTTACTTTCAGAAAGAGTCAAATAGTAGTTGCCATCTGTCTTCCATTTCAAATGTTGCTCAAATTGGTAAATTCTTCGCAAGTAACTTCTCGTTACCACTTTCCTTTTCGCTTTCCTTCTAGACTGTTACTCTGTCTTTTCGTCTCTTCGTTTTGTTTTGCTTTGTTCTCGGGCAATGACCCCGGTTAGGGGGGGGGGGGGAGGGGGGTGGTACTCCCTTTTATCGGCTATACATAGGTATGTGCGGCCCCAAAGGGTAGGGTTTTTCAGCCGTTTTGGTCATAAAGGGTATCGATTTTGGCCGTTTTGGTCTTAAATAGGGTATGGTTTTAGCACTCTAGTCTTCAATTGGGTATGTTTCTTGGAAGAAGCTACTTTTTCATCATTATCAATAAGACCGTCAATGAAAGCCCTTCGTAACTTACGTTTAGGGCAACTGTGCCGGCCACAACGGTTCATAAATAGGGTATCGAATTTTTGGCCAGGTCATAAACAGGGTAGCAAAACTCGCAGATTTTGGTCATAGATAGGGTAAGGCTTTTTGGGAAGTGGGCCGCACACCCCCACCCAACATTTCTGGGAGTACCACCCCCCCGGTAATTGACGCAGCACGATACTTCTGTGGTGTAACAGTAATAAATCGACTACGTGCTGTTAGGTCAAGGTAAAGGTAAAATCTTTATTTAGACACGGTATTTCCTTTAGGACTATACAATATTTGATTTAAATAAATCTAACTACCTAACTAATTTAATATTGTAAATAACTACTAGAATAAGAGAAATGATAAAAACCTGCTTTACAAGGAAGCCGTGTATAAAAACAAAATAAAATTTATATAAGACCACTGTCAAAATCATAGTTCTTCAACTTAGATTTAACTTGATTAAGGGAGAGCGATTGTCTAATATTCAAGGGCAGACTATTCCATAGTACAACTCCGCTGTAAGAAAGACTTTTTTTACAGTAATTAGTGTGGGGCTGTGGGATAGCAAGCGTACCATCACTATCTCTTAGCTTATAAGTCAAAGTATCGGAACGGAAGACAAAGCGTGAACAAAGATATTCCGGAACCATATTATTTACAATCTTGTACATCATTATTGATTTATTAACAAGGCGTTGACGGTCCAGTTTAACCCAGTTGACCATCCTCAACAATTCATCAGTATTACGATCGTAATTTGAAAAAGTTATGACGCGTGCTGCCCGATTTTGTAATTTTTGTAACTTTTGAGAAAGAGTTTTAGAACAGGATCCCCACACCGAACTGCAGTAATCGAGATGAGGTTGGACTAATGAATTGTAAACGGAAAGTAAAGTCTTATATGGGACCGAATACCTAATACGTTTAATGGCGCTAATGCCAGAAGCAATCTTTTTGGAAAGCTCATTGATATGACACTCCCAAGTAAGATTTTCATCAATGTGTACACCTAAGGATTTAACAGTCGAGACTCGTTTTATCGGAAACTGGTTGATATTAGCAGTAGGATTCACTGTAAAATTTGAAAGCCTTTGCTTGGAACCAATCAGAAGGAATTCTGTCTTTGTCATATTTAAAGTTAGTTTGTTGGCTGCAAGCCACACACGAATTCTCTCCAAATCAAGATTAATACAACTATTTATTTCGTACATCGTACATCCTTGGTTGGGAATGCTGGAGGCAATTAGACAAATCATTTATATACAATAGAAATAAAAGGGGCCCAAGAATCGTTCCCTGTGGAACACCACAGCGAAGGAACATTTTGGACGATTTATTCCCGTTTACAAGACACGTTTGGGTTCGGTTTTTTAAATAAGAGCAGAACCATTGGTTTATGGAACCCTGAATACCATAAGCTTGTAATTTTGAGAGAGGAATAGAGGGATCCACAGTATCGAAAGCCTTCTTAAGATCTAAAAATACAACGGCATTAATAAAGCCACGATCGATGTTTAAAGACCAATTATCAGTCGCCTCAATCAATGCAGTAACTGTAGAATGAAGCGAGCGAAAACCGGATTGGTGTCTACTGAGAAGATTATTTTCATTTAGGTAATGATACCACTGATCATAAATAATTCGCTCGAAACCCTTGGCCACAACCGGGATAATCGAGATCGGTCGATAATTAGAAGGATCACTCCTACTTCCTGCTTTCTTAAAAAGAGGCGTGATTCTTGCATTTTTCCATTCATCAGGAAAAATACCAGTATCGATCGATTGATTGAATATCAGAGCGAGTGACCAGGAGATTAAATCCGGACATTCTTTTAGAAGTCTTGCTGACACAGAATCGAGACCTGTAGCCTTTCTCTTGCATAATTTATTTAGATGGGACAAAACGTGCGATTGAGTCACACGCTGGAAACTAAAAGAATTGCTGGTTTGGTAAATATATTCATCGAAAGAGGTGCCGACTTCCTCTATATCCCTGGACAGTTCGGGACCGATTTCTGCGAAAAATTTATTAAAACCCTCTGCGATTTCGGTCGAATTCGTTATTCTCATTCCATTGAGCTCAAGCTCGTTAATTGCACCTTTATCCGATTTGCGGCGTGTCACCTCATTGATAGTTTCCCATGTCTTGCGCGAATTTCCATTGTAAGCTTCAAAAGTTTCATAATAATAGGACTTTTTTACATTCTTGATCTCATTGTTCACTTCATTACGCAACTTCTCAAAATTATTCCAATCACTTGGATCACCCGTACGCAAAGCCTTAATTTTAAGACGATCTCTCCGATACATCAAATTCTTAAGCTCAGGAGTAATCCATGGACTTTTAGAAACACGAACGTATTTAGTGTGGAGTGGAGCATGCAGATCACACACTACTAAGAACAAAGTTTTCCATTTCGACTACATTTCATTGGGGTTATCCATTCCCATGAGATCAGCCCACGGTTGAGCCAAGATGTCCGACCGAAACCTATAACGATCGAAATTTTTAAATTGCCTATACGAAACAGTACTATTTCCCTTGACGGCGGATGGCAATGAAATTTTACGAAAAACATAAATCAAACTATGGTCACTGATTCCGACATGAGATACTCCAGAGCAAGATACATTGTCCGGGTGACTAGTGAAAATAACATCAATTAAAGTGCTACTCACAGGCGTTACTCTTGTCGGTTCATTAATAAGTTGTTTTAGATTGTAAATATCAGTAATGTTTAGTAACGCCAGGGTATTTACATTATTCAGAGATGATGGGAGCATATTACAATTAAGATCGCCCATAAGGTAATACTCTTTCCCTTCAGCATCCAGCTTTCCAACAAAAGATTCAAAATCAGAAAATAATTCAAAAGGTGAATTGGGAGGTCTATACCATGTAGCAACAATAAAAGACTTGCTTCTTGGTTTGCTAATTTCGATAATAAGGCTTTCAAGTTGGTCAAATACGAGGTCCAAGCGAACATTATAATTAATATTAGAACGAACATAAAAGCAAACCCCACCTCCATTTCTGCCGTTTAGCGGTCGGTCGCGGCGAATGATATCGTAACCATCAATACTGACCTCATTATCGGCGATAATTTCATGTAATCGAGTTTCATTGACTGCTAGCGAATCGAGGCATTTACTATGCAAAATGATGCGAAGCTCGTCGATATGTCTCGGTAGACTAGTGATGTTTAAGCAGGCCATTTTAAAGCCACGTTTGCCAGGAATCAATGTTTGAGTATTAAAGGAAAATATATTAGGAGGGACAGAATGGACGTGAGAAGGGGGGCTTGAAGGAGACCCTTCAAGATCCGAGCAAGTGGCTTGTCATAGGTTTAAATGAGAAACAAGATTTTTAACTAATAGCTTTGTACCTTGCAAAGGTACAAATGCTGTTTAATAGTGTTGGTCAGCACAACGGTTCCAGTCTCCTTGTGGTCACTCAGGGCTTGGTGGGGGCGGATCTAGGGGGAGGATCTAGGGGGAGGGTGCAGAGGTGCGCACCCCTACCTCCCTGAGAAAGGGCGAGTAAGATCGTTTTCACGTGACGTCATCAAATTCCAAAATCTATAACAATATTCTGAGAGATCGTAGACTCGAAACCAACCTCTGCGGCATGTACTAAAACCCGAAACAACGAAACGAAACCACCGAAACAAGCGAAACCACCGAAACGAGTAAAATAGTAAGTAAATAAATGAAAAAGTTAAAAAAAAGCCTTGATTTCTAACACGTTACTATGGCAGCCGGATCTCGTACCCAGATCCTGCTCTTAAGCCAAATGTGTGACATCGTGACATCACAAACCTGGAAGGTGGATGAGCGCAAGCCTGTCGAGCAGGAAGACATCGAGAAAAAGGTGGGTATTTTCACATTCTGAATGGTATTCTAGCTAAAACAAGAATTCTTGAGTTCCCCCGTTTGGTTTACCTTGAGACTCTCCTCCCCCTCCCCCAGAGTCTGTACGGACGGAAAGCCTGACCTTACCCATGGAACTATCACGTAAAATCGCCTGAATATCTTTCCGGAAATGCTCAAGTTGTGTCCTAAATATCACGAAAAAATTGTGATATTGTGAAAAGTCCTCTAAATACCTCTTATTTTTTTGTTTAAAAAATAAATCGAGTTTGGATCACTTATAGGCTAAAAAAATTCATCAAACTATTCTTGCAGTAGTAGGATTTGAGGAAGAAGATTCAGGCGCTTCCATGCTGTCAGCATCCGCCATTTTGGAAAGTTGAGCAATTCATAGAAAAGTGTCCGTTGTCCGTATTAACCGGTCTCCGCTACGATATGCGGGCTAATGTAAGAGAGAATAGATGAGTTTTCATCACGACAAACAAAACTCTCGGCATGAATAATCATAATGTCTTGAACACATCTATGCGGATGTCCGTAAAGAGGGCTTCTGCTCTAGTTACAAAAACTAATTAAACTATATGCCTCTAGTTCATTTTTGAAGTTCAAATGTTACTCGTACTACTTGTCTAATCTCGTACTACTTGTATATTGTGACCTTTTTATGTGTAATATTTAATATCTCATGAAAATCTGTCACCGAATGATAATGTAAAGGTCGGCACACTGTTGCAGGTACAAAATTTTCTCCCCGCCACACATGCATGACTAGTTCAGCTGGTTTGAATACATGCGTCATAAAACAGGGGGAAATGACCTCAACTGTCAATGTCACATCTTGTACTCTCGTAAACTGTACCCGCTTTGACACATTGTTATGCCTCAATCCGCTTTGTGTCCACCATTCCTGCAACATGTGTCCCATGCTTGCACACGAAAGGGCTTTCACCGACGTCCCCGCCACATGTCCCCTATAGTGAGTGCCGAACTGACCTATTAAGAGACCTTAGAAGTAAAATACTTAGTTTCGTACTGCGTGCATGCAGTAGTAGATTGATACCGCATAAGCTACTAAGCTTTAATTTTAATCGTGCTTAAATGAAGGCTGGCTGTCTGTTTGTCTAAAAGGGTCCTAAAGGTTGTCTGTGCCTTTCTTGTGGTCGTGATTTCCAGCGTTCACTTGCGTTCATTGACTTGCATTGATCTTTGTTCACTTTGATCGGGAGAAGTTTGCATCCGACGCACGAAAATAAAGCCGCAGCAGGAACCATAATCGGGTGCCCGATTATGGCTCTTGGCCGCAGCCATAAAGTCAGCGGCCACCCAGTACACCGCTGTTACATTTCAAAAGCTACCATTCCTGAGAGCCCAACATAGGTTTGGCGGGATGCGGGATGAAAGTAAACGTGAAGGCGAGATACAGGATGACAAAACTTTTAATGGCGAGATGCAGGCTAAAAGGTTTTCCTGGTGCGGGATGGTTTTAAAATTGACGGCGGGATGCGGGATGGAAAACGGAAAATCACACGTTACAGGCGCGATCGAGATAAATATCCTGACTGGGGCGGGATGGCCGGATCGAGGCAAAAATAGTGGCAGGATCCGGGATTGAATGTTGGACCCTTACTCCTAATAGACGGAATCTAAGAATAGCTATGACACTGTGAAGTAGATATGTGAAAAACTTTAACAGTATGTGTCATATTGGAAAACTAGTTAGATTTTGCCATCGATATTATTTACTTTCAATGTGTAAGTCAATGAATATTAATGCAACGTTTATCATATCTGAAAACTTAAAAATAAGTCGAGAATATAGCTTTGCACCTGTATACGTGGTGATGAATGTATAAACTGAGAAAAGGCGTCAAACTAAAGAATATCTTGCACTATGTATCAGAGATTTTCCCTTTTACATCTAACTCACAGGACCTGAATTTCAGCTCATAATCCTCATATTATGTCTAGTTTTACGAAAATAACTTATAATTAAGTTGTTTGGCGAGGCTATATAAGGTATCGAGGGAAAAAATTTCCAAAAGTACTCGTCAGTCATACGGAAAAGAGCCAACCGTGGGTGGTGTGTGTTCTGTGCACGAATCAGTATTTTTATTTTTAAAAATTGTCGCGGAGTTTCCTCTCTTATCTTTTGATCTCAAATTTGAGCCGCAAAACCGGTTTTTATAATAAAAAGAAAGAAAGAAAACGGAAACAAAGAGAAAGCACCTGGGCCCATGGTAATCTGTCTCGATTTATGGTTTACGCAGTATACCCGAGTAATATAAATCTAATCTATTTGAAACAGGAACCGACAAGTCCCGAAGGTCAGGCATGGCACGTTTGGTTTAACCCCCACTTTTGTGACGGAGACCAATGCAATAGCGAGACGGTATATATATATTAACGACGGTAAAACGAAATAGCTGTAAAAGGAAGAAAAAAAACTGTTTGATTTATAACTTCCTCAAAGTACTCCTGTTTGACAGAGTTACCGGAAGATGTGCTTACTCCATCCATAGGCTCGTGACTCATCATTCAAACACGGAAACACAATAAGTTTTAAGAAATCAGGCCTAAAACATTCAGATAACCATTTAAAGCAATGTTCTTGCACTCGATGACCTTGACTAACTTGTTCTTTTTGTCCCGCGCACGTTGTCTTTTTGATATCCACTGGACGTGGATATGAATATTGCATCGACTCGTTTTCCATCTGGGTTGAAGAAATCGGTTGAAGAAATCGGCTGAAGAGATTTAAATAATGAAGTTGCCCGGAAACTGGATTGGTTAGAGATTGCAAACGCTCAATGTTTACATCACGTCCTCGCTAACCCCTCAATGAATATTTTATACGTGTTTTTCTCGAACATGCATTCCTTCTGTCACGTAGCGTGTCTATTTAACACTTTCGATAAAGAACAGTGTTCAAAAAGGAGAAGCCGCTGATTTTAACTCTTAATCTGTGAGAATGTGCCACTTTTTATTTTTTTTCACCCCTCCTTTCCCGTTCTTTTGACACCTGCCTCGAGCAAGTCTGAAATTAGAAACTGAGATGTATTGAATCTGCGGCAACGGACATCGTTACTGCTACCGGAAGAGATGAATATCGGCCATCTAAAAGCCAAAACAAAGCAGCATAAGAGTTCTTTTTTTCATTCTTTCAGGGAGATATCTGCTGCAACATGCACATTTCTTTTTCGTTTTTGAGAAAGGAAAAAAAAACACAACTTGTTAAAATGCAGCCCCACACGTTGGTAGATCGATCTCAAAAACAGTTTTATGCTTTGGGAAGTATTTTTGTGGGTATCAGTTTCGGCTAAAATTATTTTCCACTCTATTTCACTTAGCTGACTTTAACGGAGGCCTTTAAAAGATCTCATATTTCAATAATTTAACATGCAAATTACGAACCTCATGCATTTGAACAGGTTGTAAACAATCTGCTTGAAAATAGTAGTTGCCAACCACAAAATATCGTATTTTGAACCTTTGCCGACAAGGGGTAAATTTACTAATGCTCCGAAAACGAATTTCAATCGATAAACAAAAAGCAGTTCATCAAGACCCCAAAATTTTAGAGCTCGGTTTTCGTGTCGACATAAAATTCAATGCTGTATAATTTTCTCGCCGATATAAACTACATGCAAATTCGATGATGACCGATTACCCTCGTATCACCAACAATTTTATTTTTCTGTCTTTCATTTTCACTCAAAGCAAATTAAACCTCATACTTACATGATATTTTCATATGTACAAACTTTTCACTATATTAGCGAACCTAACTGTACAAGCAGTGCTTTAAGATCGGACATTATAAGCTTACCTTAAAGCTTAAAACGATCTCGATATCTTTAAACGCAATATGCGGTAGATTAAAGCTAAAAATTTATCTGCTATTTACAAAGAAACGGGCGAAGATTTCTTACGAAAGAGTTCTAAATTGGTTCGTTCGTATATCAGAATGTCTGTGTGGTTTTTTTCAAGTATAAAAGCTCTTTTAACATTATGAATAAAACATAATCTCTGTACAAAATCCAATGCAGGCTCACTGGACATATAAAAATTTTTAGTTCACTGCGGATCGGTCCTTTTTTTCTCTATTCCCAACCATTGTCTTTTATCATGTGTGCCATTTCAATGATGAATTTCCCTTCTTTGTACTTTTGGCTGTTCTCAAAGGCATGTTCCTATAAAAGCAAAGAAAAAATAGGAAAAAATTAGACCACTCATTTTAAAAGAGTGTCATATTTTCAACATGGCGATAAATTTGCATTTCATCATTGTTTTGCTCCGACCCCGCGAAAAACCCACGCAACAGTACCAGAAGATCGACTGAAAATCTCGCGATGAATTCGAATGGAAGTGAAAGAAGAATGAAATTAGAAAATTTACTCACGTATTTCCATCCCAAAGTTGTTTTACAGCACTCGCAATAAATGTCGGCAACTGCGTGTAGTCCTGTCAACAAAACTCGTTCTTCGGCTGGACCGCAACCAACATTCACTCTGCGAAGAAAACAAAGCCCAAACGACTGTCAAAAGATGAAATACGTCCATAAAACTATTAATTCACCACTGATATATCTGTAGAATATACTCACACTTTATTGAACAAGTAAGCTCGGCCTTGGCTACCTTGGAACGACTGAAATAAAATGAATTGAATCAACATGGCTGTTGTTCTCACGAACCGCGAAGGATGATCTCTTCAGACTTGTAAGTCAATTAATTTCGGTAAAGATATTGCGCCTACCTTTGAAATAAGTTCGTCGTGGTTAGCCAGGTGAGCTCGACAGTGAATGCAGCTATAAGTTCTATGACAGTGAGGAAGATACGCTTGAAACGTTTTCACCATTATGGCAAAGGAAATGGCATAGACCTCTACCAAAACGTCTAAATGTTTCGAAAATGAAACGCTCCAACGAAGAGAACGACACCAATGAGTCTAAAGTGCGAGCACCACTCAGTTAACAAAGTACAGCAGCGGTAGGTCAAATAATTGAGCCTAATCGAAAATGCAACTTTCACATTTTCCTTCGCAAGGTAAACTTTTTCTGTCGCATTCAATGTTGTTTTGAAAATTTGTTTTTCGACGCACGTGACAACAAGCTGGGCTTTTGTTCATTTCCACCAATTAGAATGCAGGTTTAGATAACCTGAGAACAAATGACCAATCAGAGCGTTCATAGTAATAAACATTAGAAAAGAGAAAGGAGGCTCGATCGAACCGGAAATAGAAAATCACGGACGCATTGCGTCATATTTTTCCACTTTCCAGTTCCGTCAACAACGCACAAGGGAGTTTGAAAACATTAATTGTCCTCGGGTTATTTTAATTTCCTTTAGTTCAACTCAATCACAGCAATCAGTGCACTTCCAGGATATTTGAATCAACTCTGAGATTCTAATTTTCGTGACGGAAGGCATGTTCCTGGGTATGTTGATGTGAGCTCCAGCTGTGAGGGTAATACGGATTCAGGGCACGATTCAGTGATACGCTCGAGGTATTTTGTAATAATAATAGCTCTAGAAGGAAAAAGAACTTGGTCATATTCTTAATCATCTGATAAATAAAATGCCAGTTTCCTTGCGATATTGGTCGTGTGAACTGTTTGGATTTCGCTGACCCTGGGATATCAACAATCGTGTTGCTAGTGATTATAGTCCAGATGGCCCTGGGAGTTGTGCTATATCTGTTGGAATTCTCGTTTTTTGGAGATTCCTATCTCTCTCGAAAAGTATAAGAGCACTCTAAATATAGAAATCTTCGAAGATAACCGAGAGAACTGGCTCGATTAGTGGTTTCTACGAAAAGCGCGGGAAAGAATTCCGTGACTTTATCACGCCACTTAGCCTTGGTTGAATGAAAATCAGGACAAAAATCACTGGCCCTTCTGTGATCACAAAAGCACGTTATCGTAAGCATCACGGTGCAGCTGGGCTTACTACAACCCTTGGGGTACCCCCTTCCATTGTTGCGGCATGCGACATGTAGACACCCCTAATAATCTTAGGGAGGCTATGTACCTCAAATATATTGCATCGATATGAAACACAGACTTTTTTTTGCCTAATTTAGTTTGTAGTATACGAAACGCACGTCTTGATACTTTAAACTATCCTTTGTGGGCTGAGGTGAGTGTGATTACCTTTGCAAGACAACATGCCCAGCCTCCTTCCGATCAGCACGTCTTGAAGAATCTGGGTACAAGTTAAGTCTTTCCATCATCTCGTCTGGGGAGGAGGTCACGAAGATTACCTGTCCTAATCCAGCACCACTATTTCAATGATGCCTCCACTTCCCATTGTGTGGTGCTGCGCAACGCCCCCTACACCAATTAGTTCTTATATTTTACGACTGTATACCGAACACTTCACCGGTGATTTCACTCTCCTTGACCAAGTGCCCCTCACTGACCTGAGCGAAAAGGAACGAGAGAACGTACTAGGGATACTGTGTACCGGAGGTTTTGCACAATCGAAAGTCATCCTGGGCAAAGAGATAATGGATTCGCTGCCTAATTTAAAAGTGATAAGTACTCCGAGCACAGGCATAAATCATATTGATATGGAAGCAGCTTCTGCACGTGGAATCCGTGTAGGCCACACGCCAGGACATTTCTTAAGTGACAGCGTCGCAGATTTTGCATTCGGGTTACTTTTGGCTTCTGCAAGATCTATTATAGATGCAGACAAAGTAGCCAAGTCATCAAATATTACTTCTTTTCAGGTATCGGTAGAATGTACAGCTAGGTCCGCAACGCGTACATGTGTAATGAAACTTACCATTATCAAAGCAGGAGGTCTGAATGGGAGAATCTTGACCTCTTGACGAGGTCCTGAGTACAAACCAAGCGCAGTGAGGTCTGCACACATGCTTGGGGTCAAAAACAAAAATTTGATTTGTTTAATTTAACTGGTTTGTACTAGCTGACATTTTGCCAGCTTGTGAACGGCAAAAAGCTTGCACCTTAGGTGCTTGTTGTTTCGTAAATCAGTCACCATTTATCTGCTAGGGTGCATGCATTTGCATCCCATAACAGAAATATTCACAACAGTTCTAAGCCAAGAGCTGTAATCTGAACCAATTCCCACTGGTTTGTTTTGCCGCCTGACTGACTTGAATCCTTGAACTGCCAATTATTGAAGGATGTCAGTCTCAGAAGGTTGAATAAGTTAACATATCAAACTAAGTTGTGCAACAGCTTACACCAAACATCAGTGATTAGAATGTCACCAAGAAGGATCTTACCAGTGTGCCAACCAATGCAGTAGTTGAAATAGAATTTTGCAAGTTCACTTGTCCTAATTTGGTTAACTGACGCTAGTGGAATATATTAATTTGCCATAGTACTATTTTTTTTAATGTATTTTTCTCCAGCATCTTGCTCAGTTTATTCCTCCTGGTCATCAAGTAACTGGATCTACTATTGGCATTGTTGGTTTGGGAAACATTGGAAGAGCTGTTGCTGAACGGGCTAATGGTTTTAAAATGAACATCTTGTATCACAGTCAGACTCGAAAAGAAGAACAGGAAAAATATTTAGGTAGGAAATAACCAGCTGTTGCTTTCTCTTGTCTTTATGACCCCACTCCATTCATCCTCATCATCATGACGTAAAGATTGTTAATCATCATCATCAACCATAATCATCGTTAGTAACATCATAGCTGCTCAGAAGCCGAAGAATAAATGAAACAAGCACCATAACATAAGCCCTGCATGGTCAAGTGTAAAGGGCATTGAGCAGCATATCAAACGGAATAAAATATAGTCCCCTTTGACCCTTAATCATGTCTATAACAAAATTCTCGATCGTGATTGGTTCTCCGCATGCCTAATCGTCACGTAATTGGCACGCAATTACATGGGTGTCCAATTACAGGTATCCAATTTGAACTTTTTGTAATTGGATACCTGTAATTGGACACCCACAGGATTTGCACATCAATTATGCACGCTCTCATGGCTTCCTTCGCTCTGTTTCCTACAGTTTTCAAAGCTAATGAAAAGCGCTACAGACATTTTCGCTCAAATGAAGTTCTCAAAAGCCATTTATAATTCAGAAAATTTGTTACAGATACGATTAATTAGTAATTGGACCTCATGTCATACAATTCAAGGAGTAATCGTGCTCGTAATTTCAAGTCGGCCTTGCACTTCATGCTTGTCTGATTTTGAAACTACTTGCAGGATTACTCCCAGAATTGTACTCCACTCAGTCCAATTACTATTACTAATCAGAAGGTATTATAATTTTCCTTTTGAAATCCCACCCTTCAAGAATTTAGAATGGTGAATTTTGATTTTTTTGCAGGGGTTAAATTCTGTGCAGAACTGAAGGCGCTCTTGACAGAATCAGACTTTGTAGTCTTGTGTGTACCACTCACAGCACAAACCAAGAACTTAATTTCATCTAAGGAGTTCAGTTATATGAAGCCCACAGCAACCCTGATCAATGTAGGCCGTGGGGGAACTGTCAATCATGATGATCTCACTACAGCATTACAGAACGGAGTTATCAAAGCAGCTGCCCTGGATGTGACGGAACCAACATCACTTCCAAGGGATCACCCACTGTTAACCATGCCAAATGTGATTCTTAGTCCACATATTGCAATGTATACAGCAAGCGCTCTAGAAAAATCGTGGTTTACTGTACTCGAACATGTGAAGGCCGGAATCAAAGGCGAAGAACTACTTTACCCAGTGAACTGAGTCAGTCTACTGATAAAGCTTGGCAAATATATTTAATACCAATTAAGTTAAGAGAATATTCTTTTCAAAAAGGTAGTGGTTTGGAAGGTTATAGAACACATGCTTCTTGTAACATAATTTCTGTCAAGGGACCACTTAATATTTTTAAAAACAAAAACATTTTCAGTTCTTTGTCATGTTTTAAATGCTACTAGTGTCCCTGTTAAACTTTTTTACTGAAAAATAAACGCTGCCTATGAAGAAGAATCAGAAGATTTGTTCTCTCAAGACCCTTTGATGACTGCATTGTCCTATAAACCACACACCCTGAAGGTAATATTTTCACACCAGCATAATATCATAAATTCATAATAATAACACAAATTATAATCCATCTAATATTTTAATTCGCACATGATTGGTCTAAAAGTGCCACATGACTGAATATTCCCCAACTACAACTGGGGAATATCTGAGTAATATTCCCCAATTTTCAAAACTGCGCCATGTTGCAAAAAATATATGAAGGATAGTAAACACAAGCCTCCACTTGGTGCGAAAATATGCTCACATATTTGTCCTTGGACATTATCTGTTGCTCAAAGCTCACGATATTTTCCACAAGCTACGTTCTCGAAAAAATGTTTGCTTCTTGGAACAGATAATGTCCGCAGAAAAATATCTGAACATATTTCCGTGCCAAGAGACCATGATCTAAGAGAACACATCCCCCATACACGGGCCTCTTCCAATGATAATCTTTTTCAATCTAATTTTAGTGCTTGGTCAAACTGTGAGGCTATTTTAGTAAAGACACCCAGTTGGCCTATTTAATTGATGTAATAACACTGAAAGTTTAATTTTGACAGTTAATCAAATATGCAAAAACTTGCACCTGGATCTTTGGAGTGCAGTTCATAAAGACAGAGGGAGAAAAATTCTAACTGTCTGGCACTTTAAAAGAGCTTTCCAAAGATATCTTATTCACTTTAGGCCATTCAGTACTTTTTGAGAACGACTTTAGAGTGGGTTAGAATGGAATTCTTGTCAGCAACTATAGCGCCTAATGAGAATCAGTCATGGAGAGAAAGGACAAGATTAATAATTTTTGAAGTAAACTGAGGATAAACACATAGAAGATAATTTTCCTGCCCAGCACTTTGAAAATGCTTTTCAAAGAGGCCTCTTTCGATCCAAACAATGTGGTAGTTCCAGGGAAACTGTTTTTTCGCTTTGGACATCCAAACTCTGGTAAATATTACACAGCACTTTCGAAATTAATTATGTAAAAATTTGCATCCGTATTTTTGGAGCGAAAGTTCTAACAAACTGAAAACAAGTATTTTAGCTGTCCTGCGTTTTGAAAAACCTTTCAAAAGAGATGTTTTTCAATTTAATCCGTTCAGTACTTTTCGAGAAACGACTTTCAAACGTGTTTATTGGAATGCAATTCTTGTCAGCAGCCATGGCATGGTGCCTCATGTGAATCAGTCATGCAGAGAAATGACAAGACTTATTTTTGAAGTAGACTTAGGATAAACACATTGAAGATAATTTTCCTGCCCGGCACTTTGAAAAGGCTTTCTAAGGAGAACTCTCTTGATCCAAACGTTGAGGTAAGTCTGGAGAAGCAGCTTTTCTCGCTGGGGACATGCAAACCTGGTAAATATTACACAGCACTTCCGAAATCAAATATGCAAACATTTGCACCAGTTGTTTCAAAGCAAAAGTTCTAACAAATGCGAAACAAATATTTTAGCTGTCTGACTTTCGAAAGAGGTACTTTTCGCATCAATCCGTTAGGTACTTTCCAAGAAATGACTTTCAAGCAGGTTAGAAATTAGAGTCTTGGCGCTTTGTGTTAATCATTCATACAGGGGAATTAATTTTTTAACTTTGGAGAAGCATGTATAATTTTCCTGCCCTGTGAGCACTTTGAAAATATTTCCAATGCTAACAGTGTGGTATACATGTAGTTCAAAACAAACTTATTTTTTCTCTTAACCCGCCAGATTTTCAATTTGGTATTTACTATAGTAGTCGCGACCCGATGACACTTGGCCATTGCCTGCACGATCTTGGGACCGAGACTAAAAATAACTTTGACAACGTGATGTGAAGCTTAAAATAGATTGAAAAAGATTATCATAGGGCACGGGGATGTGTTCTCTCACCTCGTTTTCTCTTGTCCGCACCAAATGGAGGCTATTGTTTATATAATCTTAAAGACTGGTTTTTGACATGTTAAGGCTCAGACTGAAAAACACCAAGGTAAGGGATTTGAGAAGAAAGTTAACAAATTAGTGCACCAAAGAGTAGGATTAAAACCTGTCTAATAATACATTGTAACATTGTTATACACACAGTACACATACACTGGATTGTTATGATTTATTGATAATATATGTTCATTCATACATAAATACTTTGATATCAAGTCTCTAAAAATTGCTTTCCAAATAAAATAAAGGATCTCTTTCCTTCTTCAAAAAACATCTCATTCGTCTATCATAAATGAATTTAATCATCTATTCTGTTTATACAGACATACAATATAGTCATCATTTTTACAAAATTCTTGGTAAGATGAAACTCATTAATTTTACTTTGTTGTTTAATTTGAGCAGTTCAAATAAGGAAGCACTAAGTTAGTGTGAGTGGTGATTTCCCTACAATTTTTTCCAACAAAAGAGAGAAGAGCTACTGAGCGGCACCCTTGAAGTGAGTCATAACTACCAGGTGCACAATATTCTGCCCCCTCAAAATCTCCTGAGAGACCTGTCTGTGGTTCCAATAGAGCACATCTTTACCATTCACACTCTTTAGAAACATCCGTACCTGCATGGAAAGAATTCAAATATCCTAGTCAATCGTTGCACAGTGTATATCTCATGTTAGTATCACCCAAATAGTGGACTAATGCAAATCCTACATTTTTATTGGCTACGCTACCATAGGGCTATTAGTAATAGTCCTCGAGTAGTGAAATTGGCGCAATCAAGCATGACGCTTTCTTTCATTTTATTCCCAAATAAATATTTCTTCAACTTGCATTTACTAACTTTATTATTGCCCTTTCTGTCTGACTAGTTGGGTGATACTGAAACAAGTAGACCCTTCGCCCTCAAGGGCCATGGGTCTTATTGTTAATTATACATTCAGATTATGGGAAGAAAAGAAAAATGGTATTGCTAAGCAAAGGAAGGTGTGGTAAAGTCTGCATACGGGCAAAGCGGCCCATCTTATCTCTGGTTTTTATCTAGCATGAAGTGACTAACAGTATTTCTACTCCCCCCTGGATGAGATGGTATTTCATTGCAGGGTTACCCACTGCATTATATCCACTGATCTGGGTGGAGTCGAGAGGCACTGAGAGTAAAATGTCTTGCCTGGGAACACAACACTGTCCCTGGCCAGGCCTGGAGCTGGGACCACTTGATCTGGAGTCAAGCATGCTAATTGTGAGGCCACAGTGCCTCCCAAGCAAAAGGTAGTAGAAAAGAACAAAGTGAAGAGAGAGGGAGGGAGGGAGGCAGAATAACCTTACCAGCAGCTGCAAAGGACTGAGATGATCGCTCCACCCACCTTTAAACCAGCAGCAGCTGCTGGTCCTTTAGGATCTATTGTTTGTACGTAGACAGGACTGGAGCCCCGAACAACAAAACCAAAGCCTACTGCATCACTCTTTACCTACACAGAGACAGAACCAGAGTTAATAGCTTTAACAAATTGACGTCAGTTTTTTATGTGTCTGTCCTTGTACTGATGATGAATTGCGTCATAACATTGTTAAAGTGGCTGTGGAACCACGGGCCATCGGGAATAAATGAGGGGAGAAGATGCCATACAACTTGCCGTAAACAAAGATAAGTGAATTTTATTCAAAATGACATGAACATTGTCAATAGCTTTTCTCGCTTTTTGATTGACTATTTAGAAAGTCCATAAAATCTCTTTGGTTAAAAAGTTGACAGCTGAAAGTTGAACTTGAAAGTTTGCATAAATTAAAATTTTATCCATCTGCACTCTTACTGATAAAAAAGAGCCAATCAGCACACAAGAAATAGGACAGTTACTGTAAAAATGTTTGACTTTTATAGCACTCATTTGAAGCATGTAGATACAGCTGCCTTTTATCATTTGCCCTCAGCCTGATGGTAGCACGTTTGTTGTTGTTTATGATTAGAGACAATATAATAATTATTGTTCCTATAAAGAAAGAGAACTGGACATCTCCCTATAATATTTAGAAAATAGCTTAAAGAAAATATGTGTACTGACTGGTTAAAAATTGTGTTTATAACTTGATAGAAACACAGAACTAGCACAAACTGTTGATGTAATGATGGGGCAAGCAGAGAGAATTTATCTTTAAATGATCAAAGTAAACAAGTTGTTTACCTTTTTTGTCATGGAATTTTCTATAAAAAATGGAAAGCATGTTCTCTGTGTTTCTATCAAGTTATAGAAACACTCGCGAAAGTTGGGGAGAACTCAAAAGAGCTGTGGAAGCACCTGTATGTTGGCTCATGTTCCCACCACATTTCTCGTTCTCCCAAACTTCCACTTGTGTTTTGCAGTACAATTTTCTATTTCTTAAATGTATCTTATAATGCTTAAAATGTTCCAAAAAACAGCCATGGCAATAATAAATACAGAAGACAAATACAAGGAGGAAAATGACAACTTACAATGACATTCTTTGTGATATAAGGTCCATCTGGATCCAACAGTTCTGCTGTAGTGATTTCTCTTAAAATAACTTCAAACAACCAAATACAAAATTAAGTCACACTTACATATGTTATGGGTGAACAAAAGTTTCAGAATAGAACTATGAACAATGAGCATGAGATCAAATTATTCCATGCAATATTGATACCTGGTCTGGGTGACTGGTTGTTTGGGCTGCCACTTGATGGGAAGAAATCTGGACTATCAGGCGATCTTTGGTAATCTAAACAGTTACAAATTTACAATCACTTATATGCACCATAGTACAAGGAAATAATACATGGAACCAAGACTTGATTGGATTTGGTTTTGCTCAATTCTGATTGGTCACGCCAGGTGGTGAAAGTTCTTTAAACCAATCTCAGTTTGGTTCTACTGACTGTCAGCCAGTGAGGGTATTAGTTAATAAAATGTCTAATTCTTTAAGAACACATAATGACATTCATTTGATAATAGCTGGTCTCTGAACCCAATCTCAATTCATTTAGACATGCTTGAGAAAAAAAAGATAGTAATACTGTAAGCATTTTTTTTTTATCCTTACCAAATGGCTCTTCCAACTGAGGCCTTTCTTTTGCAAAAGGGACTGGACTGGATTTTTGTGTGTTCAGAGGCGCAGGGATATTCCTTCGTCTCAAACTCCTTGGGGAGCCTGGAAGCTTGTCATCAACAATCCCCAGTGCATCGATCATCTTTTTATTTACTTCCTTGTCAATCATAAATTGATAAAAGACATTTTCATCTCTGAAGTGAAACTCATCTGTAACTGCGTGATAAAAGAAAGTTCAGAAAACTTTAACAAATAATTTATAAGGAATCTGGCAATGATCCAAAGTCTTGGAAGGACCTCTTTAATGATCTATCAAAGTCCCTTGGCAGTTATTAGTAAGCATACTGACAAGTAATAGTAATAATAAAGATGACTTGCAATAAGATAGGTTATACCCATTTCTTCAGGCAGGAGTGCTCATTGCAATCTTCATACCATCAATTTTGTTAGTCTAGTACATGAGTTTATTCATTCAAATTGCACTTGAAATAATATTAAATAATTAACATATGATTAACCCAGCCTAAACTATGCATGTTTATACACTCTTAACTGTCAACTTCCCATCCCTGCTTACCATGCTTAATGATTCCCTGGTCTAGAAGTTCTCTTCCAAGTATCACCCCCTGCCCTCTGTCAGAAACTTCACCATTTTGTATTAGCCAGTCTACCAGCTCACGGCCTGTAAAACAGTTCCTGTACACAAAGTCATGACAAGGACGTGACTTAATCAGCTGACAATCCTCATTCTTTGCCCTGCACAAAAACAAATAATTACCAAATTATTATTCTTTGAAATCGAGAACTACTGGTTTTACCAGTAATTATGTTATCCAGCCAATAAAGTCATTATTATTATTATTATTATTATTATTATTATTATTATTACTAGTAGTAGCAGTAGCAGTGGCAGTAGCAGTAGCAGTAGTAGTAGTAGTAGTAGTAGTATCATTATTATTATTATAAATATTCTGCTGCACTGAAATTAAAAAGAATTATTGTTTTAGTATATACATACGAAGTGATGTCAAAAACAGACGAAAAGGAAACCATTAAAAGTCAATGTAATTGACCTCTCAATGTAATTGACCTATGCATGGAAAACATGCAAACAGCACTGAGCATGCGTGAAACTATTTACAGAATTTTCGAACATGGCAAATCTTGTTAACCTTTGATAAAATCCTCATCATACATACTCTAGTGAAATGGTCTTTTTACACCATTCAAATCAGCAATCTTACCAGTAATCAAAAGAACAAATTCACCATTCAATCAAAGTTATCTTTTTCACTTGAGATAAACATTGAAAGAGCAGTAGGGGAAGAATCGATCTGATTATATTTCGTATTTGCTGAAAACTGATTGTTTTCTTGCGCAACGATGTGAAGGTGCTTCATTAAAATATAGCACTTGATGCTTCTGCCGATGAACCCTGCCAGGGCTTGAAATTAACCTTTTCGTTTGGGAGCCAGCCGGCGAGTAACGGAAAAATTTTGGTCGCCAGATCGTAAATTTTGGTCGCCAACTTATCTTATATATTTTTTTTTTTTTTTTTTTTAATTTTTATTATTATTAATTATCTATTTTTTACAGCACGCATACTTACATTATTAATTACAAAAAATTACGTATAAAACTACAACAATACAGCTACTTACGCTAATTACAACTTGCTCTAATTACAATGCTTGACGAAACAACAGTATTATTTAAACCGCTTACGTTACACTACTTTTTAATCGCGGACAATTACTACAAACTTTTACTACGGTTACTAGAACTAGAGAAAACTGAAAAAAAAAAAAAAAAAAAAAAAGACAAAAAAGCGACAATTTACGGTATATTTAGCTATATTTACAGTTTAACTTGCACCTTTGCTCTGCTAGTTTCTATTTCTATTTTGTTTTTAAGGATAGCCAAGAAAGCGTCTAAGAAATAATCTTCCTCATTTTTTGAAGCGGTGTAAATATAATATTTTGCAATTATTGTACAGAGGTTTAAACCGAGACACAGAGGCACGGTGTCTGTGATGCCGTAAAGTATTTGTGCTTCAGAGAGCGTGATTACAGTATTGTTTTTTCTGTACCACCAATCAGTAAACTCTGTCCAAAACAGCTGGACGTTGGGGCAAGTTACGAAGAGATGTGTAATTGTTTGCTTTTCAGCACATAAATGACAGCGGTCGTGCTCTTTAATACCGAATTTATGTAATGCAGCATTGGTGGGTAAAATATGGTGTACAATCTTGAACTGAAACATTGAGAGTTGAATATCTTTAGTGGCCTTGAAAGGCATCATGTACGTTTGATAAATTTGCTGGTCGTTCAAATTAGCTCTTTTCAGTCTTTTTTCGGCGGTGGCAGAAACGAACTTCTTTTCAACAAGGTAGTTAGTAGCAAGTTTGCAAGAGAGCTTCTCAAGGGGAATTCTATCCATGTTTGTAGGTTCCTTCGAATGCGGCTGTAATTTGCCTTTCAAAGTTTTAATCCAGTTAGATGGAATTGCTTGGCATAAACCGTAATAGGTTAGAAAGTTAGTTTTAAGGGCAAAGTGAGAGCAGAAATCTTGGTAAGATGTAAATGTGTCACCGTTGAAGATATTTCTAATTTTTTCTACACCCGCTTCATGCCATTCTTTGTAGTACACTGAGTAGTTACCAATCCTGATGAATCTATTGTTCCAAAGAATTTCATCAAGTATTTCCTCTTCTGAGGACGGAGTAAACAAATTGATTGACTGCCAAGCCAACAAGGCTTTCTCGTAAAATTTGAGAGGAATTCTTACATTGAGATTTTTGAGATCAAAATTGCACTTAAGGAGAAATTTGCCACCACATTTTTCTAACATGGTAACAGGGATATGCGTCCAGCTCGCGGAAGGGTAACCGTTATCAAGTCTTCGGATCCAGGTCGCTTTGAGAGCGTTGTTTATTGCATCAAAATCAGGCATTCCAAGACCTCCTTTTGCTCTCGGTCCAATCATTGTGGTTTGCTTTATCTTTGGGGTTTTCTTGCGCCATACGAATTGGGATATAACTTTATTAACATTTTGAATGAAATTAGATGTAACAGGGAGGACAGCGGTGTTATAAGTAAGTTTGGAAAGGGCTAGTGCTTTTAGGATGACAATACGGCCATGTAGAGTTAAGTTCCTAGGGTACCACAGGTTAAGTAGGGAAGTCATTGAAGACAATTTCTGTTCAAAGTTCTTTTGAAAGGCAGCCTCTTCATCATAGGAGAAGTGTATACCGAGCGCAAGTATGGGATCTTTTGGCCATGTTATGTCTAGAGGTTCCTCCAAGTTGTTTTTGTTTGCGCCCAGCCACATGCCCTCTGTTTTACTTTTGTTTACTTCAAGACCTGAGCAGTTTTGAAAGGCATTGAGCAGTTGGAATAAATTTTGGGCAGATATACTATCGGAAACAAAAACAGTGGTATCGTCTGCGTATTGTGAAATTTTGAATTCTTTTCCGTAAATATTGATTCCTTGGATACCTGCATTAGACCTTATTGCGTTAGCAAGAATTTCGGCGCAGAGCACAAACAGGGAGCCAGAAAGTGGGCACCCTTGGCGAACACCTCTTTGTAGATTAAAGAAAGCGGAGGCGTAACCATTATTTGTTACACAGCTTGTACAGTCAGCGTAAAAGGTTCGAATCCACTGTTGTAACTGAGGGCCGAAATTTAAAGCCTCCAAGGTCTTAAAAAGGAAGTTCCAGTCAACGGTGTCGAAGGCTTTTTTAAAGTGAATAAAAATCGCCATGCCGGGAATGTTTTCCAGCTCAGTTATCTTCATGATGTCATTGATGAGTCTAATATTCTGTCCTATGTAGCGGCCCTTGACATAGCCAGTTTGGTCTTCATTTATTAATTTGGGAAGGACTTTAGCGATTCTGTGAGCTATTGATTTTGTTGCTATTTTATAATCAACATTAAGTAACGTTAATGATCTCCAATTTTCTAAATACAGCCGGTTCTTTCGTTTTTTTGGTATGACCTTTATTATACCTTGTCTTTGAGTGATATTTAGTTTTCCTAATTTATGGGCGTAATTAAAACTTTCTACCATTTCTTCGCCGAGTAGATGCCAGAAGTGCAAATAAAACTCAACCGAGAGGCCATCACTGCCTGGGCATTTGTTTTTGGCACACTGTTTGAGGACATTGAAACACTCGCTTTTTCGCTTATCTTATATATAACTCACACAAGAACATGATTTTATAGTTTACTTTGCATGCAAGAAAAGTCACAATTGAAGAGCGAAAACAATTAGAAACAACACCTGTAACACTTAGTTATAAAGCTACCGTTGTTCTCAAGTGATATGTCGATGACACAACACTTATATTAGACGGGTCACGTGAATCTCTCCTTTCATCCCTTGGAATGCTTGACGATTTCAGCAAAGTCTCTGGCCTCAGACTCAATGATAAGAAAACGGAAGCTCTATGGATTGGCGCAAGTATTGGAAGTGATAAAATTCTGTTATCAGGAAAAGAGCTTAAATGGCCAAAAGACAAAGTAAAATCCCTAGGTCTATGGATTTCAACAGATCCCGAACTATCTGCCTCTTTAAACTACAATGAGAAACTTGAAAAAGTGAAAGAAATCCTGAGATGCTGGAAATACCGCCGACTCACATTGTCAGGGAAAATCACTGTTATCAAATCACTAGTGGTCTCCCAATTGGTTTATCTACTCTCACCTCTTCGCTCAAACTACAGGGTTTTAAAAGAAATAAATGATTTACTCTACACTTTTTTATGGAATGGTAAAGGCGACAAGATAAAACGGAAGGTAATGATCAATGATTTCGGTGGTGGTGGCCTAAAAATGATTGATATTAGTTCCTTCAATAAATCCCTCAAAACCACATGGATTAAAAAATATTTAGATAACAACAATAAGGGAAAATGGAAAATCTTTTTTGATATAACCCTAAAAAAATATGGCTGTCAAAACTTTTTTTCCTACAACCTCAACGTTAGAGACACCTTATCGACAATAACAACTTCGGATGCCTTTTTAAAAGAACTATTAGGAATCTGGGCGGAAGTTAACTTTGAACCTGAAATAACATCGAAAGATCACTTTCTGGATCAACAACTTTGGCATAACTCCCTAATAAAGATAGCCAACAAAATTAGTTCACCAAGGGAATAACTCGGGTGAAACATCTTTTAGGACCGGACAACAACTTTCTCTCGTTAAATGATTTCCGCTGTAAGTATGAAATAGACCCTCGCCCTCTCAGCTTCTACGGATTAATATCGGCTGTAAAGTCTCTTCGGACTGATTCTAATTTTCAAGATTTACAGAACACTGACCACGAATATGAGCCACTTACAACAAGAATTTTGCAGGTCAAAAAAGCAACTACAATAATATATAAAAAACTGATTAGTAACAAGAGTTTAATCCCAGAGTCAAGTCAAAAGAAGTGGCTAGAGGATTGTGGCCTACCAATAAATGACAACATAAATTGGAATGCTGCCTATCTTTTAGCTAAAAAATGCACAAAGAGCACTAAGCTGATAGAGTTTCAGTTTAAATTCTTACATAGACGTGTACCAACCAATAACTTTTTATTTAGAATAGGTCTACAGGGCGATGAAAAGTGCAGTTTTTGTCACACCTCCTCTGAGTCAATAATTCATCTTTTTTGGTCATGCCGCCAAACATCTCACTTTTGGAATAAACTTACCGAATGGCTGAAAAACTTAAATTTACTTCCTAGAGATTATGCTTTGACAAATATTACTGCTTTGGGTCTGAGGCCAGATATCTCTCAATTTGCGCTTCTTATAAATTACTGCTTTCTCTTAGCACGATATCACATATGGCTCGCTAAAACAAAAAATGATCATCCAAATCTTACGTTTTTCATATGCACACTAAAATTACAATATGAGATAGAAACAAAAAGTGGAGACACGAAGAAATGGAAACCTCTTACAGGATATATGAGGATTTAATTAATATTTTAGATTATATTTTCTGTAGGGTTATCTATCTCCTACCCATTAATCTATTTCTAATCTCCTGTCAGATGCATAACCTACCCATTAATCTATTTCTAATCTCCTGTCAGATGCATAACTCATTTTACTTTTAATGTACCACATGTCTTTGGTCTGTTTTTTTATGTTTCTGTACTACAACCTCAAGCTGTAATGATAACTAGCTATTTTTCTTCTCAGTTTTTTTTTTTCTTTGCCCCTTGTCGTCACTGTATTTCTTAATTGTGTAAGTCGTGTAACTGTATTTGTTAGTAATGTAAGTCGTTTAGTTATTGTAATTTAAATAGTGTAAATAATTAGAGCAATATAATGTAAATAGAGTTAGTGTTGTAAGTAAAAAAAAAAAAAAAAAAACTTATCTTATATATAACTCACACAAGAACATGATTTTATAGTTTACTTTGCATGCAAGAAAAGTCACAATTGAAGAGCGAAAACAATTAGAAACAACACCTGTAACACTTAGTTATAAAGCTACCGTTGTTCTCAAGTGATATGTCTCTGGTCCGAAGGTGATGGTTGTCTCCATAGTCATTTTAAATGAAGCGAAGAATAAAATGTTTTAAGTCCGTGGTTTTCATTATGAGACAAACGTGGGTCCTTGCATATTTTCGTATTTTATTCAACAACTGATGAAGGATTTGAAGTTTGGATTAACATTTTGGCTGAATCTTCATTCCCCACGTAAAAACTCACGTAATTCCTTCAACTGATTGGTATCTGCCGCCATTTTCACGGCAAATGAAAAGCACATGGTGTTGAAGTGCGCCTGCGATCCCAGTTTCGGAAGAAGCCGCTGAAACAATATGGCGCGCCATGAACGCAGTGTCGTGAGGTAATACGTTCAAGTTTTTCGATTATCTTGTATTATTATATGGCTAGCTCCGTGAGTGGACAAGATGAATCAAATCCTGCGCTGTGATTGGCTACCTGAGCGGGCAAGATGGAGCAATCTTGCCCGCTCGGGACTACCAGCCGTGTCCCGCAAGAAAAACTTCCCAGTCTCGGTCCATAAACATGCAAAAAAAGAACTTGGTCAATATCCAGCCATCTTGACCTCACACTTGGTCAATAACCCATACATATTCAGACATTACTTTACTGGGGACGGAAAGGTGAATTGTATACCAGCTACCATATCCGCTTGATTTCCCAATATAAAGATTTAAAAACAAAAGTGGTGTCGTGGTTTTCTTTAGTTATCGGACAAAATGCGAGTCACCAACTGGCGACCAGTTCTGAAAATTTAGGATTTTGCCAAACTGTAGACTGTTTTCATGGAAACGGTCATATCCCGTGTAGTTTTTGTTTTTGAAAGCTGACAAATTCAATCAACAGGCACGGTCCAAGCACAATTTACTAACTAGCCTGCTCAAGCTGTACTGTTCCGGAATATTGTACAAAACAAATAAGGTAGCTCGTCTTGGGCCAACTGCACAAAGTTAACTCAGTCTGAAGTCAAAACCATTTGGTCGAATATTTACCGCTATTTACACAAGTAAGAGATAATAAAATACATGTATAGTTTTGAGTCCTAAATTCAGCTGTTAACTGATTACATCACTATTTAAATCAAATACACAACACTGTACTATTTGATTTAATATCATATTAAAAAAAATAACGATTAATATCATCACCTGTAGTAGATATCACAACCCCTATATATTATGGCAAGGTCAGGATTAGACACAACTGTATCATCATCTCTGCGGAACCTGTAAAACAGCATCTCATCTTTAAACTGATGATCATCACAGACTGGTAAAAAAAGGAGGAGAACAGAGGAGTCAACACCTTGGAGGAATTATGGTTTATCAGAGCAGTCAGTGTAAAATGCAGACTACAGACTGCAAACCAGGGGTAAAATGCAGAGTGAGGGTAGAATGCAGACTGCAGACTATTTGTTAATAATATTTTGTATATCATGTTGTTTCCAATATGAAGTGCGAACCATAAACAGACTAACCTAGGTATATATTCAGTCTAATCGGAGTGAAAGTCTGCACTCTGGTTAGCCTGAATAGCATTCTGGTTAGCATGAAAATCAGTGAAGTTTGCCTGAGTAATGCTCAGATTAGCCTGTTTATGGTTGCTCTTAATAATGGAAATGGTAACTTGATTCAAGTCAGCGTTGTACACTGACCGTTTATCAGACCTGGTTTTCATACAATAAAAAACTACAGGTTAACTTCAGCCTCATCATTGTTGTGAGATAAAATGACATAACAATATACTGGTTGCCTAGCCTGTAGCATCATGAAAATCAGAGGGATATCAGAAAGAAAAGATATGTCGAAGATGACGAAGATGTAAATTTTTGGAATTAGAAACCATGTTTGCCTCCATTGACTTAATTGAAACGGGAGTGGCTGTTTGGGGAAACGAAAGTTAAGCCATCAAAAACATGAGTCACATAACTGCACACAGTGCTCCCACAAATACGCTAGATAGTTTTGTGCTACCGTTGGATAGAAGCTATGTTTCTATGAATGTTTCGGTTTTCTTTTTTTCTCTAAAGTGAAAATCTTCCTAAGCTCAACAATAGCCTGACTGATCAAAGGCTAGTAAACAGAAATTAGGTTGGTAAATGTACCAGGCATAGAAATGAGGTTGTGGCACAACACTTCAAAATTTATTTTCCTCACCCGATAGCTATCGATTCACTTTATAATAATCAAGGAGCTATGTTTACCAGCACGCGTCTTTGTACCCATTCACGAACATGTACAGGTTGTAGATTGTAAAATATTTTAAAAGACCTCCTACAAGCTCCCACAATAAACTAATTAATTAACCAATTAAGAAATACTACCGTGACAAAAGAAATTATCTCAGAAGTCGATAGAATAAATTAGAGATTGTGTTTTGTAAACTAATATCAGCTCGGACTCTCAACCTGCAAGATATTACCAATTTGACACGGACTGATGCATTTGAACGGTGTAGAAGATAAGCAAAATGTCTCTGTCTTTTTTGTATTTACCGTGATGGAATATGCTGTTCTCCAAAAGAATATTCATGCACTGAATTGCTCCTCCACGGCTGTTGGCGTCGCCATTCTTAATCAACCAGTCCACAAGGTCACGGCCCACAAAACAGCAAGAGTACATACGGAGGTGATAGCGCCGGTCGCGGATCATGGCAGGATCTTGTTCAGCACGCAGTCGGTTTCTTAGGTGCTCTCCAACCAAGACAACTTGTAGCGCTTTTAAAGAGAGTTGATCTGTCATTCTCAACGAAGAAAAACCATCACTATGCGTTTCATAGCCAACCCGGCTGCGAACTGACGCGCTGTGCGCTACATTATCTAGTGTGGAGATCGGAAACCCTGCAAGTCGAAGATCTGAAAAGACAAGAGGACTGGGGAGTAGTTTGTTCATTATGTGTTCGTTTTCCCGCCAGCCGCGTGATTGATCAGATTGATTGATTGATTGATCGATCGATCGATCGATTGCTTAATTGATTGCTTGCTTAATGATTGATTATCTTATTTTGTGGAACAAAAACTATATTCCTTCGGTAGGTTCATATATCACTGAAACTGATCCAGAGTATTTCAGGCCGTGCCGAACAAATCTGGCACATGGAAACGAACTCTGTAAGGCCAAGGGAAAAGAAACACTTCCTTAAAATGTTTCGCCAAAGTTCCCGTTAATAGTAGTGAGTTCCATCGAAACAAGTGATTTTCCCTTGAATTTTCCTAGAAATAAGCTAAAAGTTATCTCGGCTAGGCTATCTTGGAGGGAGGGTTGTCTCGAGTAACCAAGACCATATAAATGGGGCCCTAACATCCTCGCAAAGCGCGAAAATACACTGGGTACGATGTGAGAAGGATCAAAGGGCGTGGCCGAGGTGCGAAAAGGTAAGGACCGGTAAGAAAAGGACCAAATTGTAATAATATAACAGTAAGAACAGATCAGCCAAATCAGCTAACAATAGCCGAACAAAACGTTCAGGAAGGTTGAGTTGCTCATATTTCCCGATTTTCGGTTTGAAAAACAAATCTATAGATACTGGATTTATCTCGCTGGAGAGAGAAAGATGAGAAGTAAATCTCCGTTTCCAAGGATATGCAAGGGTATGGCGTAAACTTCCTAGTCCAGCCTCTCGACTGGTCAGCGCTACCTCCATGTTTTTCCTGGTCAAAATGTGCCGACACCTGGGGTGGGGGGATGAGGCCGATAAAAAAACAAACTAAAATACATATCTTGTAATCATCTCTCTTTTTTTCTGACAACTGTAACAGAGTAACCATCCAAGACGACCCAACACCTCAGCGGATTTAGTTTCAGACCTGGCACGTGCACGCACACTACTGACAAACATCAGTTTTCACGGCGTTAAAGTTGAAATTGCTAAATTTGAGAGACGCTGATGGCCTAAGGTCCTCATAAACGGACCTTTTACATTTAATCTGTATGTTTTCTCGTCCGTTTTTGTATGTTATTTTGTTTATTTTTTTCGTAAGTGAAAGATTATCACACAACAAACCTCAGTTTCTCTATCTATGAAATTGGCTGTCTTACTCCAATAGCCCCTACGACTATCACAGCAGCCAGCACTCTGATTAATTTTATTCTTTTCTACATAAAATGAATGTTTTTATTGCAAGACTTAACTCTGTACACAGTAAGTAACTGGCATTTCACCTTTTATTAGCTATAAACTATTCCACTATTCTACAGGTATATACAAAGGTTTACAAAACCCGTCCACTGGCATACGTAGGGACAATAATGCCTTTTGGGAATTACAAAAAAATGATTGAAATTTTTTATCTGGATTTTGCTACAATTTCAGTCACATGCAAGAAATAGCGATGTCCATAGATATAACACTCGCTCCAAAGATCATCTTAGACTTCCAACAGTAAAACGGAACTGGGGTAAACAGAGAACTTGTTATCATGCCTTTAAAGACTGGAATGCCTTGGACAGTGACTTGAAGAACTCTGACACCATATGTCAGTTTAAAAGTAATTTTTTTAAATCTATTAGTCTATAATTTACTTTTGTATTTTTAATATATTTTTTAATTTGTGTATTTATTTTTTAATAATTTAATGTTATTTTGGATTGGGACCTTTCTGTAGATCACCTACGGGTGAGAAAGCTTCCCGTTAAAATATCATTATTATAAACAGACATTCTAGAAGAAATCCAGTGCACTAATTTCTCAATAAGTTACTAACTTAAGTAAATAATTCAAACACTTGGCAAAATAGATATTTCTAGCAATTTTTTATGCTGGACTTTGATAATGGGCACCGCATACTATTGCAAATTATTTTTTCAACATTCTACAGTACCCTCAAGTCAGTAACTCTTTTTCAATTTCAATGGGATTATTTGCATACAATTAAATATAAGTTAAACGAGATTGCTGCTAACAGACATCTAAAGACTGCTCAAACAATTGCCTCTTTTCTTCTGAAAACGTTTCTTGAACAAGGGTGCAGGCACTGTTGTCATGGGAGCGCCCAGTCATCACTCGACACAGCATATTCTCACGGCAGCTGGCATCACATGAATGATTAGGTGCAGATTTCCAGAAATATCTGCCACAGAGAAGATGGATATGAATAAATAAATAGTTATGTCATCTTTCACTAATTAATACCAATTATAATTCCCACACTGCAAATGTTGAAAAAAATAACTCAAGTTACACATTAGAACTTTAAAATTTGAAGTACAAATAAGAACATCAGTTTTCATGGCTTTAAAGTTGAAATTGCTAAATTTGAGAAAGAAAATGCACAGCAAAGTTCCAATCAACAGAAAGCACCCTCATTCCCTTCAGATTTTGTGTGTTTAGCTCACAGGTACTAATGCTGTGTGTTATGTTCAAAAGTACATAGATCTGGATCTCGTTTTAGTACTAATTATTGCTGCAGGACCTCATTTGTAGTCAAATGCACAAACATGACATGTTGTCTTTCCTGTCCAACTTACTTGTAGAATGTATTGAAGAGGGTGGTATTAGTTGCCATGCGATGAACCAAGTCATTCCAATCTTTAGGTAAAAGTGATGGCATATCATAAGCCTCCTACAGGTGACACAGAAAAACGTTAACTATTAACATATGAATAGAAATCTGGGCCTAAATAGTTAACAGGTGTAAATTAAGTGTACTAAGATATAGTTCAGGCAAGTTCAACCAGCAGTCAAGTTATTGCAGGTCCTATTTTTCGAAACTGTGTACATTAAAATATTTGGTTGTCCACAAGAGAAAAATAAAATTCTATCCACCTGTATCAACATCTGCTACTTGTACATGTATAGCCAAATCTAAGCGCACTGTTTATAAATTACCTTAGCTGAATACTCCAGTTTCCACTGTAAATTCCCCTTGTTTGCTTCATCAAGGTCCAGAATGTACGTTTCATGGTTCAATACAACCTTAACAAAAATACAAATTCTTTTAGAGAGGAAACAACTTTAAACCAAAGTTACAGATTATATGCATGTAAGCTACTACATGTAGTTTTAAAATCCATGTAATGCAACTTCAGAAAATCACTAACATTTTTAAGAGAAAGGTTACATTGTGGGAGCATCAGACTATTGCATATTTTGCAAAAGATCTACACCTGTAATAGGAGCTTTAAAGAGAGGAGGAAGACCTAATATACTTTTTACATTTTATCGCTGCTGATTTGCACACATTGTGATAACATCAATAGCATATTACTAATTGAAAAGACTCTCTATACCCTGGAGCTGTTTGCATAATCTCCATCAATGTCATAAATCCTGTAGCCTGGGTTGTGGCCTTGATAGGTTGTAACACTTGGTCCAATGAAGGCAATACTGTCAAGAAAACCCAGAGATTTATATAAATGTCATCATTAGTAATGAACAGATACAACAATTATTCAAAGGAATATTGTTGTATTCTTACTTTGTGGGTGTTTTCCTTGTCTTCTCATCATAAAAGATTTCAAACTCATCAGCATGAGTGTGAGCAAAAAACTGTGCTGTTACAGTGCTCTGGTAGCGGTTCACGATCTTGTAATAATTCCAACTCCAGGGTTTGAGGCAATCTGAGTTTCCCGGAAGAATATGACCGATAATATGAACCTGTAAATACATAATACAAAAATCTGTAGAAATATTTATTCATGCATGATTTGTAACTTCTTACTCAATGTACATAAATAATTATGATGCAACCTCAATTTTTTTAAAGTGTTTAACATGTTTTAATATTAATATAATTCACTTACGAGCAGAAGATAATACAATGTTTATTTATTTGGTTTTTTACTTAATCTCTTGGTCTTAACATTATATGACACTTCTAAGTACTAGTATAGTTGAACCTCCTGTAAGTGAACACCCTTGGGACCTGAAAATCTTGTTCAAAAGAACACATTTGTTGCACAAGTCATCTGACTAGGAGATGTGGCTGCTTTCAGTTGACTTACTGAGGTTAAAAATGCAGTGTTTACATGTTAATTAACACCTCTGCGGTGTTGACTTAGGACTCAACAGAAAACACAGACCTTTTCGCCATTATCTTCAGCTTCCTGTAATAAGTCTATCAACCACTGGAGTTCTTGAGCAGGGTCGACATTGTTGATTAAGAGCCACCTGGAAAACACTAACACATTACTACATACATCTACAAATAATTTTGAGATCCAAGCACTAATTACTTATATTCAAATGCATGGTTTTTAATACATGCACACATAACCCTTAAATGAAGAATTGTACCACTGAGTTTCTCAACTGTACAGAGGTACATACAAATTAATACATGTAGTATTAATAGTTATATTTGGATGTTGAAATAACCAAACATTTCATACAAATATTAATCCTATGAGTTACAATAACAACAACAACAACAAAATTAACAGACCAGTTCAAATTGTTACAGTAGTTCATGTTGAGTGACACTAATCTCAATCCTTTTGATAAATACACTGTATAGTAACCTCCCCTATAATGAAAAAATAAAAAAAAATACTTAGAAACATAGTGACTACATGTACATGTATAAACGTGCATTAAAGTTCACATACAGGCCAACATTACCCACACCACGGAAGCTTACATTATTTAATGTATTCTAGTTCCCAAGAAGCACAAAGTGATAAGAAGTAAAGCACTGTGTACTCATATTGTTACCCACAAGGGAGGCTGGCCCTTTGCAGCTCAACCCACCCCCACCCCCCCACCCCCCCCCCCCCCCCAGCATTTTAACTGATATCTGTAATAGTTGGCAGGCACCGTTGTATACCTCAGGGTGGAAACATAATACCGGGGTTCTGACCCTGAGCAAAAAATGAAATTTCCAAAATATAAATTACAATGGTGTCGAGTTGTAACTGTAAAAAGTATTAAAAAATGTAATTACCTAATTCCTGTTAAGACTTGTTGGAAAATTTGATAATTCATTTTAAGGAAAGCAAGTAAACTTTTTGAATAGCCAGGTCTGTAACCCTTAATTTGATAGCAGATTTGAGGGTTCTGTCAAAGTCAATGTAACTGCAAAGTGTTGCAGTGGACTAGAGATCCCCTGAAAGTACAATTAAAGGTAACCTTGAGATGTCAGTTACATAAGGCTGAAACATCTGCAATGATTACTGATATCAACTTACTTTTTCACTGTTTGTAAAGCATCATCTGGTAACCAGGTCTTCCAGTGGTCAACTAAAGAGTCCCTCAGCCACTGGTTTGAATTGGCACCAGTGATGAATGGAGGGGGAAAGCTGTGCATCAATTAATGGACAACACAAACAATTAGTAGTTTGTATAGTGTGATCGTCTGGGTGAGCATAGTGACAAAAAGAACTGTTGTTGGTGACTGACGTTTCAACAACCTGAACAGATCGAATTCAATCATCTTCAGAGGAAACTGAATCGTTAGCAACAATAGACAGATCGACACCAACCAATGACTAATGACAAACTTTACAAAAGTCTTTCAACCAATACCATCATGGCTAACCTGACCAATCACTTACAACGGACCAGACTTACATGTATAACACCATCGACTGACAAACACTATTCACTTGACTCTGAAGATGACTTCCGCTCAGGTTGTCGAAACATCAGTCACCAATGACAGTTCTTTTCATCCGGACGATCACACTATACGAACTACTGATACTCCTGGGTTCAAACCATGTACTATAAACAATTAGTTTTACTACCTACCCTGGGTCAAACATGTAAGTTAAAAAATAGTCTTTTCAAACAAGTGCATAATTAACTTCATTACAACACAACTAACTCAACACTGTAGAGATCGGACATTAAACTCCACTATAGCTGGGACATTTAAACTTGACAGGTGTTTTTGTTTCGGCTATTGTCACAGCAACAAAACTTGTTTCAAAACATGTACCTATTCACTGGAGCACTTTCATGATTGCCAACTGCAGGAAACACTTTCAGTCCAGGCAAATATTTTTCCAAAAGTTTGGTGGCATAGTCTAAGGCCTTTAACTGTAGGAGGAAAAATATAATACAATTTTAACAATTTTATTAACCCTCAGACATACAAGGGGGAGGGGGGGGGATGAATGCAACCCTCCCCTCCCCAATAAGGTTTTTTCAAAGTTTTGAAAAGATGATTTACTCTAAGGGGTTGAAACTTTCAGTAGCTGTTCCCCATTCTCTACGGAAATTTTGACATGTCAATTGTCTATCCATCATTTTTGACATTGCCATGGCAACCACCAAATTCCATGTACATCTGACCAAAAATCAGCTTTTTTGACATAATTCTGTAGTTTTTTCCAGTTTTCTTCATGAAATAGCAGAAATTCACGAATTTGTACATTTCGTAAGCATTCTGGCTTGAATTTGTCTTAATTTCCTTTATTTCTTGACTTTTTTTGAAAAAAGTGAAATCCAAGATGGCAGTCCAAGATGATGGGTCAAATGATGTCATTACCAACAAAAATGGTATCATCTTGTAGAGCAAGCTCGGGGCTATCTAATCAATGTAAATTTATTTCGCTCTGCCTTAACAGAATGAAAACCAAGAGGGGGGATTCTATCCACCCCTCCATCCCCCTTGTACCATGCTGGGGGTATGAGTTAGCTTGCACACCCAAAGGTTAATGTGTTGATTTAAAAATCTAGCAGAGGGGAATCGTCTTTGCTAATAGGGGACACTTGAGATAACTAAAAAAAAAAATCAACTTTCACACTAAATAATTGCCTAACAAAATTGATCACAAAACTTTACACAAGGTACATATACATGTAGAGGGATAAATTATATCTCTCTACCAGGCTTTCACATTATGGTTTTCACCATAAATGGTGACTACATGTAAACCAGTATTTTTGGTCGCTAAGAATGAAATGTTAGTCACATTGACAACAATACCACTGGTCGCAATCTCAAGCCCTGTTTCAGGAATACACCTGATGTTTTGGTTTTTTTAAAATTTATTCTATAAATCCACCAGATGAAGATTAAATTTATCTGGAGTGGTGGATAGCATTACCCATCATAATGTATATAATTTATATGACAATATTTATGACATGCTGTAAACTGCACCTGGTCTGAACGTGACTGGTTCCAAATATTATGTGCTGGAATATCTCCTGTCCATAGAGCATAATCAATATCCTGTAAACCAGCAGTCAAATTATCATTTCAATGTGGCCAAAGGATATACGAAATAAAAAAAATAAGATGAAGGAGAAAGCTTGTAATGAAGTCTGCACACTATGATGATCAATAGCTGAAATGTCTCCAATAAATACAATGCACATTGCTACCAGGACACTCACAGCACATTATCAACACAACACATCTATACAAGTTCAGTGTACTTGAACAGATGATGCACATGCACTCTCAAATTAAACTTTCTACCAAATGAGAATTATATTTGACCAAAATACTATACACTGTAAAAATAAGAGAGAGATATATTGATTATTACCTGATGAGTGTTGTTGATGTGCTGGAGCATATTCTCAAATGTTATTGGTGGAATATCACATGAATAGTCCCCATACTTGCCTGCTTTTCGTTTTCCAGGTGCTAAAGCAAAACAACATCACAATATTAAACAATGAGTTAATAAATGTTCCAATGAAATGGCCTGAAATTTTTAAGACTGATTTGGAAAATGGAAACATACATACCAGGGGGGCTATCATTACTGCGGCAACACAGTGGCTCACCACAGTCTGGGTTGCTTCCCTCTTTATACAGATGATCAAGATGGATGTCAGAGAACTGCAGGACACGGGAAACTGGTGAACCAGGCTGAAATGGGAAATAATTAAAGGTGTAAATGCATATGTGGATCTAGTGTTATTAAGACAAAATAACTGAAATAAAGTTGAACCTCGACTGAAAGTCACCTCTCCACAATGGCCACTTTTTATGTCCCTGTGGACAGTCCAGACATTCACTCTTATTTTAATTTTAACAATGGTCACCTCTCCACAGCAGCAATGACCACTAAAGCACCTCCCTTCTGATAAAATAACCTCTTACATATTTATATGCTGCAACAAGTATAAAAAAAAAAATGCTGCATCCCCCAAAACAAACAGGTGTCACATCCCTACCTCCCCATTATAACCACCTCTCTACAACAACCACTTTTCTCTGTCCCCAAGATGCTCGTTGTCAAGAGGTTCAACTGTATAGATATCATAACCACAAAGAGCATGAAGTTTATGTTTAAATTCTTCGCATATTGCATTCAAAAGTTGAAAAATAATTTGTACCAAATGTTTGTGTAGCTGGGTGGCAAGAGCTGCTTGTTTGTACAAGTGTGATGGTTTTCGACAGGAAATATGTTGTTTAGTATCCAATGTATTTCTCTCATGTATCTCTAAATTTGCTATTTAAATAATTTATGGCACTTTACCGGACAAAAAGTGTTTCAGTTGCCAGGAAGTGGAAAATTGTGGAATGGACTACACAATGAAATTAAAAAACTCTCCATATTTACATTTTTAAGACTTCCTTAGGCAGCTATTGTTAACTTTCATGTTGCTTTTCTTTCGTTTTTATTTTGATCTTTGATCTTTGATCACAGCAGTTGAAAGCAGCCTTTATTTGTAGAGTTGTATGACTGCGGTTCAATAAAGATGAGATTACATTTTGGAATGAACCACGCCAAGTCACCAGTCACCTGATTTGGATATCTCATGATCTATGTAACAAGAGCACAGCTAACTTTCAATGCAAACAGTGAGCTCTAATGTACCAAGGAAATCTTTCAGTATCATTACGTAACTGTTAAATATTGCATAAAAACTTAAATGCTTGATCCTTACCTTTGGGGGCGGGACAGGCTTCACAGGCGGCTTTTTACCAGGCACTGTTATATTCCAAAATTCGTCAGGATCCCTTCTGTGAGCGCAAGTTGGTCCAAACAAGCTGCCACAAACCTCTGAAGGGTTCAGGAAAACTTTGTCGGTAACTGTCAACACTTCAGTTCGAAATTCTAATATGACCTGGGTACATACTCGATCGTCCTCTATCTTCAACTCTTTACAGATCTTCTGTGACACAGAAACCACTTCATCCTCTATTTTGTTTGCCAGGAAAGTGGCTTGAGCCAGAAGAGATAGCAACTTACAAACTTCGCAACTGTCACTTGACAAGACTTTCGTCTTTATTTCGCTATCCAAACGCTTGAGCCAAGCTGTAAAAGCATTGGTTTCCTCTAATGGCTTCGAAAATGAACTCAGAGAGAAGGAAAGCACGACGAAACACACTAAAAAAGGTTTGGAAGCCATGCTGAGTCCAATGAGCGGCTCGAAAATGAGAGAGGACAGAAAACCGAAACTACCATAAAAGCCAAACTATGGATGCCATTGTGGGAGTTGTGGAGGTGTGTTGATCATACGATTTTCACGTGACTAAACAAAAGTGTGCCCGCACTCCTTATGGACTGAAGATCATATTTCACTGAGCACGGACATGGTGTAACATTCATATAGTGTTGCTGCATTATAACGTCATTGTGCAAATGATGTCTTTTGACTACTACCTGCTGACATTAAAACGACTTGTGAAACTTAAGCATCTCTGTAAATATCCAGTTCTGTGGGTGTACTTTGTATTGAAAGAGAAATTGACTTTTCGTGGTTTTCTTGAGTTTTTATAAACTTGCCTCACACAAAAAGTATTTTATCATCGGAAACTGCACCGCTTAGTGACAGATATTATAGACAAAGATTCCTCTATTGGCGGCGTAACACTACATATGGCTGCCATATGACTCGTGTGGCTACGGGATCTATTGCATCCGCAAACCATTCAGGATGTACCTACTGCAGCCAAACCTCATAACATGCCCGTGGAACAATGGGCAGAGGCGACCGCTCCCCACCCCTCCACCCACCCCCAAAAACATAATTAACGGTAATCAGAAGAAAATCAGAATAAATCTAGATTATTGAGAGATTCGTACGTTAATATTACAATCCCCGCTGTCGCCGTTATGGTCGCCAGGTCACCAAACGCAACTCGCTATCAGTGACGTCACCTATTGTCATTTATATGCAAGCCAGAGAACTATTGGCTGGTGAGACAACGAGTTCTATTGTTTAACCTTTTGTACATTTAAATAACAAAAACAAAGTTTGTAAACAGATATGTTCCCTGTAGGTAAACCAAATCAGGGTGTCCCTAAGGACTCTTTCCCAACTGACTAAGCAAAAGCCTAGCCTAATCGTAGTGATTTGTCGTTAAGTGTAATTGCAATTTTGAAATAATTGCAATATCTAAAGAGAAAAACAGCATCAAATTTATCGAGTTTTCTTATTCAACGACACCAACAACGCCCCACTACTAGTTTGAGGTGCGTCAGCTTCTGTGACACTACTCACGCTAAATAACCTGTCTTCATTTTAATTAGGTATTCAAAAGTTGCCAACACCTGCAATATCTTTTGTCAATATGCTCCAGTAAACTAGGAATTTATAATAAGCCCTGGGCATAATTTCAACCTTCTCATTGTGCCTCGGCTTCACCAAGAGCCCTAACTTTTGGGAAAATACAATAACGTGTCATCCCTCATTAGCTGTAATTCAAAGCTGAGGCGATAAAACGATATGGATCTTACTAAACTGGGAGGATTCATGATTCTTCTGAAGTCAGTTGGAACTTTATGGATAAACGAAAAGCTGGGTGAGTAAAAATAATTTAGACTACTGTGAGGTGAAACTCCTCAGCTCCAAGTCGGTGTGAGGACCCTGTAGGGTGCGAGATAATTGCATTACAATATGTAGGCAAAATTTGCTTTTATTTTAGATGAGGCTCAACAAATTACATGACTGTATCTCTTAACGAAAACACGATACGACAATAATGTTTGCCGGTCATGCTTTTCGCTCTTGAATAAATTTATTTATTTTATCACGTGATCTTAAAACTGAAGGCAACGTTTACTAGTTAAATATTAACTACCGCTGCATCCTTGGTATTTAAATTTCAGAGCCGTTATTTTCTTTACATTATGGTAATCGCCCTGAGGAGGACTAGTGTTGCTAGTTTTTGACCTTCTTCTTTAGTACCAGTCTTGCAATCAATTTCGTTTTATTCACCGTACAGTTGGTGCCTTCGTCTTCATTTTGGTGCATACGGCCAAGGATCATTACAGTAGTTTGGATAAACGATGTTTGTTTGCGTCCTTAGTTTGAAAGTTGAACTTGCGTTCAGCGTATACGGTGTTCTGAACATCTTAACACTGGACCCAACCTGTAAATCTACGTTTCCCCTTGTAAAACTGGAAGGGACTGGAAAACGAAACTCTGGCATCTGCGGCAAAAACCAAACAAACCTGACTGCGTTCTAGAAATACCTGGCTACACGCTCTTCAGGAAAGACCGGCAAGGAACCAAGAAGGGCGGCGGAATTCTCGCCTACGTCGCTGACAATCTAGAAGTCGAAAGAATTACAAGCCTGGAAGAAATGGATCTAGAAACCGTCTGGTTACAAGTCTATCCCTATAAATCAAATCGCCCGATACTCACAGGAGCTGTTTATCGCCCGCCTTCTTCAACGGCGGACACGGATGCCAAACTGGAGCTTAACATTGAAACAGCTTATTTAAGAAACCAAGAAATGTATGTGTTTGGAGACTTTAATATAAACTTCTTGGATACATATGTCTACAAACATCATCGATTAGCGAAGACACTAAAAAGCCTAAATTTAAGCCAACTCGTGCACAAAGTTACACGTCCCGTGAGCTCAACTTGTCTCGACCATGTCTACACAACGCATCCTGGTTTTGTTACTGAAATCAAGAAACCAAGAAATGTATGTGTTTCAGCTTGTAATTCTTTCGACTTTTAGATTGTCAGCAACGTAGGCGAGAATTCCGCCGCCCTTCTTGGTTCCTTGCTGGTCTTTCCTGAAGAGCGTGTAGCCAGGTATTTCTAGAACGCAGTCAGGTTTGTTTGGTTTTTGCCGCAGATGCCAGAGTTTCGTTTTCCAGTCCCTTCCAGTTTTACAAGGGGAAACGTAGATTTACAGGTTGGGTCCAGTGTTAAGATGTTCCTTTGTTTTTGATGATTTAAACGATGTTTTGATTACAATGGAAACAATGCTAAATGACGTTTTGGACAGGCACATTCCACTAAAATCTAAACGCGTCAAGAAACCGAACCAGCCAGCTTGGATGACTAAAGAGATCTTGTCGTCTATGAAAACAAGAGACAAGCTGTTGAAAACGGCGCGAATTTCAAATCTGCCTGCAGACTGGGAACGCTATACGCATGCAAAGGGTAAAACTACAAGTCTCATCAAAAAAACAAAGAGAAGTTTCTTCCGCTAGAAAATCGACGAAAACAAAGGAAATCCAAAAGGAGTTTGGCAAGCACTCAAAACATTAAGTGGGACTAGTAAACCTCGAGTTCGCATCGATGAATTAAACACAGGAAACAACATCATTAGTGACGAAGCTTCCATTGCAAATGAGCTTAATCAGTACTTCGTAAACATCCTAGATCAAATTGGCAAGGAAAACGACGCTGGCGTAGAGTTTGATGACACCAAGCTGAAAAATTTTGTCTCTTCGCGATTGAATGATAATGTGGCTTTCAACATCCCTCCAATAACGCCTAAGCAGATCATTGACACCATAGGGAAAATCGCTTGTAACAAGGCCTCTGAGCACGATGGCATAAGTATTCGTGTACTCAAAATTATTGCACCAGCGTTTGCAAGTCCATTATGCAAATTGCTGAACCTTTCAATATCGACAAACAGTTTTCCAGACCGTTGGAAAGTAGCAAAAGTTACACCATTGCACAAGGGTGGCGCACGAAACGATATCAACAATTACCGCCCGATATCAGTTTTACCTGTCTTTTCGAAGATTATCGAAAAACACGTAGCCAGCTGTCTTCTTAAGTTTTTACATGACAACATGTTATATGAGTATCAATCAGCCTTCAGGTCAGGTCACTCTACAGAAACAGCTCTAATCAGACTTACGGATCACATCCTGAAAAACATGGACAATGACGAAGTGACCGGTCTGGTATTTATAGATTTTCGTAAAGCTTTTGATGTTATAAATCACGAACTTCTTCTAAAAAAGCTGTCTATTTACGGTGCAAGCCCTCCGTCTGTTGCCTGGTTTCAATCGTACCTGTCTCAGAGAAAGCAATTTATTACATTAGGGAAAACCACATCTGAACAGCTGACTATCAGACAGGGCGTTCCCCAAGGATCAATATTGGGACCAGTGCTCTTCCTCCTGTGTGTCAATGATATGCCTCTAAACGTTCACAAGTCAACTATGGATATCTATGCAGACGATACCACCTTGTCTTTAAGCTCAGACTGGAAAGCTATTCCTGCACTAAACAAATCATTAACAAAGGACTTGACAGAAGTTGAGAAATGGGCTAGTGAAAACAAAATGTTTATAAATACCAAGAAAACCAAAGCGTTGTTGGCTACGGGAAAGCGTCTGCGCAGACGTATAACCCATGACGCAGGAAAATTTGAAGCTAGGATGCAAAATGCAGAAATTGAACAAGTTGGTAGCCATAAACTTCTTGGAGTGATAATCGACGAGAACCTAACTTACGAAGCACATGTTGACGAACTATGTAACAAACTTTCAAAACGAATTGGTCTTCTACGCCATATAAGCTGCTACTTGAAAAAGAATCAAAAATTGATCTACTATAACGCAGTAATCAAACCACTCTTCATGTATGCAAGCACAGTATGGACATCGTGTAACAAAGAGGCACTCGAGAGAGTTCTCCGTATGCAAAAACGGGCTGCGCGTATTATTCTTGCAGCACAACGTACTAGTCGAACTGTCACTTCATTTAATAAGCTAAACTGGATCCCCTTTTACAAAGAAGCTTATATAAATCGATGTGCACTGGCCTACAAAAGGATAAACAGAACTTTACCTGAATACATGAACACATCTTTAAGGAAAAACTCTGACGTCCATTCGAGAAGTACTAGAAATTGTAATTTAAATTTATTATGCCCCTCTCACAGAAACGCCTCTGAGGGAGGACGCACTGTCGCCGTCAGAACTATTAAAGATTGGAACAGTTTACCCCGGTCTTTAAAAACAGAGAAGTCCGTTAAATCGTTTAAGGCTAAATTATGTTATACTATTCTTAACTCTCAGAAAACTAATGGAATTTTTTAACTCTTATTATTCGTAGTATGTTTGAAATTGTAAGTCCAGTTTATTATTTGTAACCATTTTTAATAGTAACTTAATTAAGTATTTTATTGTACTGTAATTAATATCGTATTTTAGCATTTTATTGTAAATAATATATTTTTAGCATTCTAATTATTTTAAGCTGAGGGCCCCAAGTTTATCAGTAACTTAAGTTACTGTCACGGGTCACCCTCATTAAATAAAGTCTTTCACTTCACTTCACTTCACTGAAAATTGACCAGATTCTAAGTATTTAGAAGTACTAGGACCGCTATTCATTTAAAGGATAGCTATGACGTTAATAGGCATATTGAATACACAGCAGCTGTTACAATCGTTTTATTTTTAATCAATATCGACGGACCCCTCGTTTTTTTCCCTCTCAAACTGAGTCGTGTGAATTTCTTTCACTGCTTAGGTTGTCCAAAGGACTGGAAAAGATTTGAGAACTCATGCTACATGTCACCCAGAGTAGCGGCTGATTGGTTTGGTGCTCAAACAAACTGCAGCACTTACAATGCTCATCTGGTCACAGTTTCATCCCGAAGTGAAAATTCGTTTCTGATCCGAGAATTTATAACAAAACAACACAAAAGCAGGCATTTTTGGATCGGTTTACAGAGAGCTCCCTTCGATGACTCGATTTGGGTCTGGGTCGATGGATCCCGATTGACATTCAGGGACTGGTATTCTGGGCAACCCGACAATTATCGCCAGGAGGAGTACTGTGGGGAAATGTATGTTCTGTATGTACGTTCCGGGGTGGTGAAGTGGAACGATTTGAACTGCTCCCAGGCCTCGAGATTTATTTGTGAAAAAGGTAAGCCATGTTGTTCATTTTTTTTTTTAATAGTTTGAATCTCCCGCGACAAGCTCCGTAACAATGACGGGAGACAGGGCAGGAAGCAGGACCGGTTGGGAGCTGGTATTCTAAGAGGGTGGGAAAATGGTAGAATAGTAAAAAAAAAAAAATCGCTGTTTTGTGTTTTGTGGGGAGGAAGCAACTAACGGTGGCTGAAAAAAAAAAACCTCCCCCATATTAAAGCACTTCTCGTTTTTCTCCCCCGATAATGCTGTGTTCAAAAAAGTTTGAGCTCAGTCGACTCTTAAAATATCGATCCATCAAATTGCATTACGAATCTCAGAGGGTCCAAAGACATTTTGGCAGACCATGACTCTGTACTATCGACGCCTTAAATGATAGTATATATTTTTTCTAACAGAGCTTATTGGCCTGCCATCATGCTCCAAAGATAATGGAGGTTGTCAGCACTTATGTCTGTGGGCGTTTGATCGTCGTGTTTGTAAATGTAAAGATGGCTTTATCTCTGAAAAGGATGGATCTGTATGTTTAGGTGAGTGAAGATTCATTTTACACAATACAATTCTGAATCAGATCATCAACAAAAATTAAGGGTTCCGTGAACAAAAAATTAAAACGTAAGGTAGAGTAAAATTTACTCGAATACTCCATCTTAAGGGCAATTTATCTCTGTCTTTCGTGCTCAAAACGTTGGACAATCTGTACATAAGATCGTAGCGTTCCCAAGATAACGATCAATGGCTTAATTTGGAGAATGAGAATGCTGTCTCGGTGAAGAATTGGAACAACCTTTTTTTTTGTCTGCCCCGGTAGAGCCTTTGTTAAAAACCTGTTAACCCTATTACAAAGCGGTCTTATCTGGTGATGTAACACCTTATAGTGAGAACTATCTGTAGTCTTACTATTACGAACAAAATAACTGACTTTCCTGTGATGGAATCAGTGGCCTGGAACAACAATGAGTTCATTGGCAGTCAATGGCGGTTTAGGATTTGTAAACTAAAGATTAGATCATTTGTTTAGAGACTAGCATTAAAACAGGTGATTTGTAAAATGTCATTCGGTTACACCCCCGATGGTGGGACACCGGATAGCACTATCCCGTCTTGGGTTATGTTTTTAGTACGTTCTGGTTACGTGTTCTTGGATTGAACTCTACTCGGTTGAACCCAAGTTCTGTTATTTCTTGGTCTCCGAAGATTTTATCTGATGTAAAAGATCCTGGCCTCCCTAACTCCCCTCTGAAGCCAGAGAGTTTCTCCGGCCAAGTTTTAGAAAATTTGTTTTCCCAGACCAAAAACCTATTATCGCATTTCAACTGAGTTTCAGCTTTGAAAATATTTATATCTAACGGAAATCAGTTTTTGCCGCCAGTGAAAACTCTTCGATTAAAATCTTGCCAACGTATCAAAAGTGGAGTCGCGGTAGCCCCATGGTTAGCGCACTCAACTCCGGATCGAGCGGTCTGGGTTCAACTCCTGGCCGGGGACATTGTGTTGTGTTCTTAGTCAAGACACTTTTCTCTAGCTCTCACTGCGATTCCTCTCTCCGCCCGGTTGTTTAAATGGGTACTGGCGAATTTAATTCTGGGGAAGGGGGTAACCCTGCAATGGACTAGCATCCCATTCGCGGGCCTGATAGGCCAATTGGCTAGTGTGCAGACTTTAACCCCCACCCCTCCCCCTTCTTAACCAATCCAGCAAAGCTGTTCTTTCCCAGTTGAAGAGAAGGACGTGATGATTCTGGTCATTTCTCACCCCTTCGTGGATCGCCGTATTACTTTATCTATATCGTCGCCGGACTGATCTATACTGATATACTCAGCTCACTACTACCTGGGGTCGGGGGACCCATGGCAACCAGATCTGACCAATATGACAAATGTATAAATGATATTTCTCTTTCAGATCCGAAGACGTTCATGCCTCAAGAAGTTCAACAACAAACGACCTCCACCCTTGGTGTGGTCTTACTCGTCACCCAGTTAATTTCCCTCGTTCTTCTGATCCCAATGGCCTTCGTTCTTGTTTCGTTCTACAGAAAGGTTGCAAAGCAAAGGCGTCGTGATAACATGGAATCACACTCTATAATGATCAATGCCCCAGGAACTAACGAACACAGTTTAGACAATCAAACCTCTCCGCTTACTACCTCAACGTTTGACGATGCTGGCAATGGCCAGGACACTTGTCGGGCGTAAAGCAACTGTTTGACGCAACACTTTGTTTTCAGTGTTGGTTGCGGGTAGTTTATAAGGATTCTTTAATCAATCGCTCGCGCAAGAACGGGCCTGACTTGATGAACAGCCTCGAGTTTAACATTTTGATTCATATCTTTGTTTTGGGGAAATATGTTCAGTATCGTTATTTAAAAAAAGCACTATTGAAACGATCATCATCATCATCAAAAATATTCTGAATTATAAACATTAATGGTGGGATTTATTTTTAGAGTCTTGCACATTGTCATGTTTGAATGTTTTTATGGAACTGTCAACAATGAATTTTTTTTGCATCTGGCTATTAAACTGCAAATAAATTAAAGCCGCTCTGTGATCTAAACTAAATAATAGTGATCTTATAATGTTATTTCTTGACATGGACCAGTAAGAGTTATGACCATACAGATGTTGTCATCAAATGCTTTTATCTATGAATAAATTTTAACGAGTTAGCCCCCGATCGATCGAAACCGCTACCACAAATTAAAGCCTTTTTTTCCATTCTTCGTTTACAACTTTAAAAGAAACCTCAATGCGGATAAAACATTGGAATTCCTTCCTGTCAAATTTTGTAGCTATACACCTGAAATAGAGACTACGAGCATTCCCGATTGGGGTCACCCCCAACGGAAGTTCCCCTACCCTACCCCTTAACCCCGTGGAAGAGTTCCTTCATCTGTTTATATGAAACAGACCGAACAACTTGCGAAAAAAGCAGTCCGATTTTTCTCAATGAGAACCGGAAAAAACTAGTCCAATAAAATTCAGTATTACAATGGCTCTTTTCCAAGAGTTGCTCATCCGCGCACTAAGAATACTTTTCGGCATTTTCTAACCATCTTTGAAGTTCAGCCAAAATTACCAATTGCAAATACCCGCCACATTTCAGTTTCTATGTGTATGTCACAAGAACATCTTTTCTTTTCATCTCTTATCAAAATCAGCTGGTTCGCAATTATACTACTGCCACATGTCAATCATATTTGACGAGCCAGTGTTGAAATACTGTTAGTTCCGATTACTGACTGACGTAAAAGTATATTGCTTTAGTCTGAATGTGGCGGAGGCTCGCGGATAGTGAAAGTCAATCACTCACATTCAGCGTCTCAAGGAAAGACCTCATTAACTGATTATTTTGCCTGAAGTAATTGATTTTAATCAACATGGAAGGTACCCAAGACAGTAGCAAGCCAGATAATATAAATGATTTTAATACAAACGAATCGTCAAAGAAAACCTACGAATTCGACGACTTGCTTCGTTTAGTCGGCGGATTCGGTCGGTATCCGATGATGTTGTACGCTTTTATGTGTTTGATGACAGTGCCCATCGGTCTTCAACAACTTGTGCTGGTTTTTTACGGCGCTTCTCCGTCATTTCAATGTACTGCCTCGACTACAGCCATTAATACTTCGATATGCCCCAATAATCAGTGTTGTGGTAATTGCACCAAATATGAATTCAACGGTGAATTTACCAGTGCAGTGTCCGAGGTAAGATATCAGTTTTATTATGAATTAATTTCGTTGTAGGATTGCACGTGTGTAAGCCCTTTATAATATTGGGTTTTAGGCGCCGTCTCTTAAGATATAATACTGTGATCGCGGCCCTGGGGTCAGTGTTGGAACATACATCTGAACCTCGAAATGTAACCTAATATTCGCTTCAATGCGACTTAAAAGCCCGGCTTAAAAGCTCACACAGAAAGCCAAGAAACCTACCACATATTACTTTGGATGAAGAGTAAATTAGGTTTCTGTCATTTTCCTACCCAACCTTGGGGATAAGAAAGAAAAACTATTAAAAAATACCGAGGTTAGAACGACGCTAGGGGTTGACGAAGGGCTTTGGTCAGTTTAGAAAAATTGGGGGGAAAGACAATAGGAGTAATAGATTGGTTGGTAATTATTCGCTCTCTCACAAAGTGGATATGCTCGCACTGTTTATCAATTGCTGTATTCAGCCAGTTATTCAACATTCTTCTTATGTAAGCGCATACCGGGGTTTCCAAGGAACGTCTTTAATTAAGATGTCACGAGAGAGCAAACAAGAGTTGGCAATCAAACTAGAGGGAGAGTTATGGTTCTAAGCTCTCTTTCCTTTTCGTTAACTCTTCACTTTCTCGTTGATTAGCACCGGCCCTTTTCATTTTTGTTTCGTGGTTTTGTTGTTGTTGTTTTCCAGTGGGAACTGATCTGCGACAGAAATCATCTGAAGGCGTTGACTCAAGCTTCATACTTGGCGGGCCTGCTTATTGGCTCCTATTCCTTTAGCAGCATCTCCGATCACTTCGGTCGAAGAATCGCTGTTTTCCTTAGTATCGCCTTCCTGGTAAGTATAATTGCTGAAAAACAATTAATTCTTCCAGTGAGTCATCTGATGTCTCATGCAAAGCCTTTGAACGCGAGAAAATGGAACGCGAGATAAACAAAAACACAGCTCCCATTGCTAGTATTCGCCTTATTACGCACCTTACACGTGATACTTCTTCTGCGGCAATGATTCGCCGCCAGGTGTTTTGAACTCAAGAACCGCGTTCAATTTTAAAATAATTTCTATTAGTATAGAAGAAACTGAAAACCTCAAAGACCAGGGCTAGGGTAGATATGACACATAAATTTTATTTTGTCTTGAGGAACCTAAATTTTAACTGCTGATTAGTTTAATATCTGTATGAGACTGGTGTGAAAGCTGAATGGTACGTTTAAAACATCGCACTCTTATTCAGTTTCATGCTTGAACTCCGAATGAACGGTTCCTGTTATCGTTCCTTTTAATAAAACCCTATTGGGAATATATATATGTGCAAATTTGGATATCCTCCTTGGTCTCGTCACATGGTATTCACCTCCTAAGTTTTTAGCCTGTAAACAGGCTCCGGCTGGAAGGGTGTGACTGTGGCTGGAAGGGGGGAGAGGGGACTGGCTAAGATTGAAGTGGCCGAGGGGGGAGGGGGTTGGGTTGGGGTTGTTGGGTCTGTCCCGTCCTCTCTCTCCTCTCCTTTTTCTTTCCACTGTCTCTTCGCCCCATCCTCGACTAGAGAGCCTGTTCATAGGTTACTCCGTTTTCTAATGTCGCTACACACCCTGATCCCAAAGATTTGTCTTTCTTCTTTCTTCTCTTGACACGAAAACGCGGTTTCAAAGCAAGCTAGAGAAAATGGGTGTGAATTTGATCAGTTGAGACACAGCGGTTTTCAATTTAGGATGTAAAGTGATCAGGTTGTTACTTTAGTTTTGGTTTTGGTTTTGGGTTTACTACGGTTTGAGATTGGCTGAGTAGTCTAATTGGTAAGTAATCGGTTTAGTTTTGGTTTTGTTTTTACGACAGTCAATAGAAAACCCCTCCAATGAAAAGAGAAAACGTCTGGAACCAAAGTGGTCGCTACAAGACGATAACCTTCGGACAAACGAGGAAACGTTACCATGATTTGGTGGACAAACCCAAGCCGTTAAACAATTAGATTATGAGCTTGAGATTTCTATTTACAAGTCACCACTAAATTTTCTCCGATTCTTATTGGTTTAAATTGATCACGTGACGCGATAGTGTTCATCCGCCGAGAGACACTATCAGCCCATAGTGCTCGTCCGAGGAAAATTCCCGGATGGATAGCACTCATCCGTGGAAATATTTCTGTAAACAAGTGGGCTTATAGAAAATAAACAATTGAATTTGTATTAAGAGAGTTTTTGTTTTCTTTTTCAAATTTTACATTTGGCTTTCACGGCTTTCACCTAAAAAAGGTGAAAATTATTCAATATGATTTTTGAACTGGCGCACGGAAGAAAATTTGGTGGTGAACAATGAAGACAATAGAATGTTTATGTCTCGGAACTATCGGTCTGATAGTTGCCCCTTGGAAATTTGATGTTCTTAAAACTAGCATATTTGCCCTCGAAGCTTGGCTTCTCGGGCAAATATTTGTTTTAAGAACATCAAATTCCCGCGGGGCAACTATCAGCCGATAGCTCCTCAACAGAACACTCTATTGTTTAATTACGCGTGATAGTTAGTGAGGGCGTAGTTAGTGAGTCAACTATTGCGCGATAGAAATCAAGAGCGAATAGTATAAATCTACAAGTCGTTCAAAACTTAACCTAAATCCTCGTCACAGACACTCGTCACACGAAAACGCTAAGAAGCAGCAGAGAACGGCATTCGTGATAGAACGCTAGTAGATTTATACTAATAAATGATAGAGTGTACGATAGCTCAGCCAATCAGATTGCATTATTTGTATTAGTATACGGTATTCTATGGTTCTCTTTCCAGGTAGGGTGTGGCACTGTGTCTGCCGTGGCAGACTGTCTTTCTCTCTTCGCCTTGTTCCGTGTCGGCGCAGGAGCTGCAGCAGCCGGTTGCCTTCTTTGCCGTTTCGTGTACTGCCTAGAACTGTCAGTCACGTCCAACAGAACTGCTGCAGGGTTTGTTAGCAACATCTTTATGACGCTTGGTTACGCTATTCTAGCTTTACTAGCGTATCTCTTGCGGGATTGGAGGTATTTGATGCTGGCGGTGTCGTTACCAGGCACCCTGCTACTCGTTTTTTGGTGGTAAGTCATAATTTCTGCTTTCCTTGACTTAGAGGGTCACAGTCACGGTATTTTGTGTTATTTTAATTTCGCCACGTACAAAATTACCTTTAAATTAAAGGAAACCTGAAAATAATAGTTTACTACGATAGAAAAACACCAAAGAGATAATAATAATCCATAAGGGACAAGAATGGTTAAGGATGGAGAAGATTGACACGGATTACAAAAGATGCAAAAATCGCTGCGTAGCTACTTTGTCCACTTTAAGCCGTCAGTTTATAGAATTCCACCTTTTTCCTATTCAAGGCAGCGAAACACTTCATTTTAGTCACTGGAAAGTTCAATAATGCCATCAAGTGTGCCAAAATGTAGGCAACTATAGCCAAACCTGTATAAAGCGGACACCCTCGGGACCCTTGTTAGTGTCCGCTTAAAACAGGTCGTGTCCGCTTAACAGAATGTCTTCATTGTCTTCATTGTCGGCATATTTGCCAGGAGATGCACCCTCAAAGTAACCTCATTTAGTAACAGTTGTTTTTTGATTTCCCTAAGGTGGATACCAGAGTCTCCGCGGTGGCTTCTTGCCAACAATCGTCTGGACGAAGCCCACAGCCTGCTCATGAAGTATGCCGCCAAAAATGGCGTCGATGTTGACTCTAAACACCTGAAGCACGTGATCTCTGAAGTCAGGAAAGCTGACGTCAGGAGTGATGACACACGCAAATACGGGACATTTGATTTGATCAGGACTCCGAAACTGAGAAAGCGAATCATTATCTGTTGTTTGAATTGGTGAGTTGCTGGCAAACATGGAGCGATAATTCCTTTTGCTTCGCAGAGAACGCCATGCTTGTTGAATTACTTTCGTTGTACGTTGGTTTATTTCGTTGATTGTTTTCTGTCTAGGTTTGTTAACGCACTTGTGTACTTTGGACTGAGTTTGAACGTGAAAAATCTCGCTGGAAACATGTACGTGAACTTCTTTATCCTGATCATCATCGAGCTGCCCGCCGCCCTGTTGGCTTGGTACTGTCTTCAAAGGTAGAGAAAATATCTGCAACATTTAATACAACTAAACGAAATATCAGGATACTTTTAGAGTGACTTCTTGTCTTTGTTGGAAAACAAAAAGCAAGTTACTTCTAGTATTGGTCTGTTACTGACAAGCTTTTTTCTGTCACAGCAGTGTTGCTCACTTATCATAACAAACTTACCGAAATTCGCAGCTAAAACATTTGAAGAGGAATAAGCGCAGAAAGACGTCGCATGAACCTGGAATTAAAATTACAATTGTTTCCCAAAACAACATAATTTAAGTAGAAAAAAAATCATTTCCTTATGAGTACTGTTTTGAATTCGATGTGCAGTAAGTCACTCTCCTGTACATGTTTCCAGGTTTGGCCGCCGTATCCCGTATTGTACCTTCATGCTGATTGGTGGAGCGGCTGGTATGTTGGTGTTGGCTGTACCAAACAAAGTGGGTGAGTGAACTGGACAAACGCCTGACGCTCGAAATGTCACTTAACGAAGTGTAGAAGCCAAGTGGCTCGATAGAGCTCGTCTTGCTTCTTCCTCTGAACTTTCCATATCTGTTTTCATGTTAACTGTTGTTGTGAGCGCCAAAACAAGAACAGATCCAACAACACTCGCTGTTTCCTTTCATTATTCCGATGGGACTGCATTTTGTGTTTTGTGTGTCTGATTTGAACTTAAGGTTTTGTTGCTTTCTAGAATACCAACCAGTTATCACAACTCTGGCCATGATCGGCAAGTTTTGTATCATGTCCACTTTCCTTACAATCTACGTCTTCACTGCTGAGCTATTCCCAACCGTCATCAGGTGCGTGACAGGATAACACAACTTCTCTTGCCTATTTTGTGTGACTAACTGAGCGTGGGGGCGACAATGCCTGATCTAAAATGACCTTGTTTATATGGCGCCAAATAATTGTCCGCCAAAAGTAACTCCTGGAATGCTATATATTTATACCATGCAAAAATATGTTTCCGGTATTTGTTTTGATATAACGATCACTTACTTTGTTATTTAGTGTAACATCAAGAAAATAGCCTCGCCCTTTAATTTTTATTATTCCACCCATATCTTTAGAAACGTCGGTATTGGAGTATCATCCATGATGGCCCGTATTGGAGCAATACTCGCACCATATATTGTACTACTGGTAAGAAAATTGACATTGATCAGTTATGGAGCCTGTTTTGTAGCGCAGCACGGATAACGGCAATTCAGTTTGCAGCAGTCAGCATTCTGTTCACATCAAACTAAACCTTCCTTGAGACAATAGTTCAGTAGGGTAAAAAAAGTCATTAGAATGGAGCACGAGCGGTACGCAAAAGGGAGATAGTCTGTTACGTTAAGCTTGCCTTTTCTACTCTGTCTTCGACAACAGTTTAATAATTCGTGCTTTTTCTTACCCTCGAGGCTGATCTTCCCAACCTGAACAAAACTCTGCCGCTGGTTATCTTTGGAGTACTTGGGGTAACCGCTGGAATATTGTCATTGTGGCTCCCAGAGACACTATTCAGTCCCATGCCTCAGACCGTGGAGCAGGCTGAAGCCTGGGATGAGGATTACAAGATTTATTGCTGCAAGCGGTCTGGGATCAAGAAATCAGAAAGAAAGGACGGTACGGGAATAGACGAAGAACAAAAGCTATGCAAGATCGAAAGTCACGTGTAACTCTCAATCAAACTACATGGCAACTGATCGCAAAATCCTCTCATGTGGCGTTTAAACAAAGATTTAATTTTTAAATATGAAAGGCTGTATTCACATGTAAATATAATAGTAACTTGCGTGTCAATTAACAGATTCGTTTGATCACCCAATATAACGAGTTAACAAACAAAATTGTAAGGCCACTGACAACTGAGGTATTCTGGCCACGTGAAGTTTCATTGAAAACTAAAATGAGCCCACGACTCGAGAGGCGACGGAGATTCGGCGGTCAACAGGTGTTCTTTCACTTAAAACAGTCAATAAAGTACAATGTGAAACCATTCATTTTACCTGTTTTGGAGTCTTTCAGTCTCGTTTTGCACGGTGTAGCTAGTACTGCCGATAGCTAATCTAGAGATTCTCAAAATCAACAAAGACCTATGTTAATATACATGGTTTACATGGTTTAAGAGATCAGGAGAAATACCAAATTCCAATCCAGCAGCCATATCCACGGTAGCTCTACTTGTGATGGTCAACACTGAATAACAGCGTCTAAGATCGTTTGGGATCAACCGTTTCAACCGCAACAGGTTTGGGTTGATACGGTTGACGGTTCTCAATAGAACACTTTTCCAACCGTTTTCGGCTGAAACGCTACAACCACGCCACATAATCACGCAAATGCTTTTTCAACAGCGTCAACCCGGTTTGAGGCCGGTTGAAAAAGTTGATCAACCAGACCAACCGAAAACGGGTTTTCCCCAAAAGAACACGACAAAAACCCAACCAACCCAACCAACTAGAAACGGTTGATCCCAATAACACACGACCTAAGATACTACATGTAAAGGAACATGTTATAGTTGGTTTGTATTTCTTAGGATTACTTCGAATTACTCTTGTGTAAGAACTAATTTAAAAACTTGTAAAAGGTAATTACAGTTCTCTTTGTTTATTTTGTTTACAAAATTCATCCGCTCCAAAAAACCTTGAAAAATGAAAAACTTTCCGTAATCGTTTTTTCTAATGACTTATTTTAATACATCAGGTATAGCAAATATCCCTATTTTGCGAAAAAAAAACCTTTTGTAGGCTTTCTTATAGGACAACAAATGCGTTAAATTGAATGAACTTGGCTAGATGTTTACGTTATCGCGTATGGTGGCTTGAAGATCAAACATATAAGTCTGAAAAATGTATTTCAAGTTATAAAGGGTGTTGTATTTTACGCTTTACTGATCACGTTTGATTTGAATGTTCTCGTAAATGGTTCTCAGCCCCCCGAAAAAGAAGCGATTAACGCTTTCAAATATATTTCATTTCCTAAGGCTGGTGCTATATAAAGCAAGGAATCTAAACATTAACTCGTTATTTCCCACGCAAAGCAAAATGACCTGCTGAAACCTCCCGAGTACCTTTCACTAATGAAACATACACCGTAACACATATCGTGTACATTTTACTGTGACCAAAGTACCGCGAAAAAAATAAGCTAGAACATTTTATGACTTTTAGTAATCTTATATCTTTTATTAGACAAACAAAGAGATTGTGAGATATTTACCGTTTATTTAATACCAGAAAATAGTTTTTCAATATACCAGTTGTTGTTTAAAAAGAACATTCCATAACAGTGTTAGACAACAGCAGTTTTGATAAGCTTCTGACGTGACCATAACATACATGGCATGAATTTTTCAGTCGTTCTTTTGTAAAACCTCTAGCTTCATGGTACCTGAAAGAACTACAACCTAACAGTTTCTCGTCACAAGTACAATGATGTGAAGAAAAGTAAGGTAAGTTGTAATTAAGAACCGAAGAATTGCTGCTATGGGACATTTAATGGCAAAAAACGGAGCATAGTTTAAATACTGTACATAAGAGAGTTCGATCAAAAGTGAAAATTTCCCAATATCATTTCAAGAAAATTCGCCCTCTTTTGATTTTATCACACAGAAACGTACGATCTTATCGAATTAGATATCACTCTCAAGTTTCACTCTTAATTAGTTTTTTGTTTCATAAAGCAACATCTTAAACACCTTACTAGAACTTAAACACTCAACCGAATATATACTGCATAGTTCATTTCCCGATTTAGTGTTAGTTGTTCAATTACAAAAAATAAAGTTACGAAATAAACTAACAGCGAACTTTACGTCTCGAATAATCTCGATTGTATGACCTTGGACCTATGAGGGAACCATAAACAATTGTTTGATCGCGAGAAAAAAAAATCGATAAAATTAAAACAGGAAACGTCCTAAGCTCGTAAAATACTTATAAGCATCTGCATGAGAAGGCTAATTTAGAGCTCAGTGTAAATACACTCTTGATGTGATGGACTGACAATAGCATCTCAGTCCATATCTCCTGCATTGTCTGATGCTGTCTGTGATATTGTTCTGTGTTCAGCTCTTGTCAGTGGGTGGTCAGTGATTTCTAGCAAAGCTATTTTGGTTTTAAAACCTTTTATTAACCAGCTCAGCAAAAAGTCGAAAATTATAATATGTAAGGAATGTCAGATGAGTGATCAATACTTAGGATGATAAAATGATACTTCGCGAGCTAATAATGGAACTGACGCCCTAAACAGCTGGCAATTTTCAAGATTTCATCTCGCTCTGAGGGCCTCTCTTCTTGCCTGTCAAACATGTAGGAAACTATCGACATAGTTACATAAAAAAAAAATGGCATTTTCAGATAATTATTATGAGTTAAGGAGGAGAGATTGGACAATTAAGAAGATATACAAGACCGTTTACGAGGATAGAACAGAAGCGATAAGCAGTTTGGAGAGAAATGTCCCAGGGATAACCTGGTGGATAAGCGAAGGCAGCAGAGGTGGCGAAAAATGCCTTGGGCGCTAGTCGTGAGACACCATGATGTGATTGTTTAATTTTACACTTTTACGGTTAAAAACATTACAATGCACCCCACTAAGACATTTTAAATAAACCAGCAAAATCCACATTTCTGGATGCAGGCTTGAAGAGAGGTCGATTCTAGTAATACCTTACACCAAGCAGGTGGATTAAAAAAGTACTTTATGTATTCTGCTGATGTTTACATCTGACTCTAGTTTTGGGATAAACCTAGCACCCGAATCAACATGACTATCAAACAGAAAATCATAACTATTGTAGGTTCTTTTATCATTTCAGCGGCCGAGAACGTTCACTTTAAAAGCTGAGTTTAAAACTTGTTTCCCCCATCAACCCGACAATCACTTCATATTTCTTCGCATGTTGTATGTAGATTGCCATAGTATTTATAGCTTTAGCCTTCACAATGTAAACGTTACCAAGGGTAAATATGGCTTTTTCCCTAAAATTAAGGGTAATGTCATGGAATCTCTTGGAATCTCTGGGAGAAAGCCACTGGTCGATGCTAACTGCTACTGCTGTTTTTCAGGATTGAGATGATCCTATCGTTACTATTAAGAAGCACGCTGTTGCTTCTTGTAGTAAACCATTCTATTGCCCAAGAATGGTACACGCAAGACAATTATGGACCAGAGTTTTACTCGCCGAGTATGGTGAAAGATACACCTCCTTCATTTTTGGAGAAGAGAGAAGCTGAAATTTTAGCCAATGAGTCAAAATTAGTTTATCTGCCGGATTACGCGTCAAATATCCGTCAAAAACGAGACTTAAATGATGCTGACAACGAGCAGCAGAGTAGTGACGTCACTGAGTACACTCCAAATGACATTTCAGGTCCCGTGGATGAGCTGTCCGATAGTAATGTACAATCTGTTGACCTGAACACCTCCCCAGATACAAACGATCAAAGGGTCACCAACAACAGCTATGAATATGCTAACAGTGATACTAGTAACAGCTACGAATACCCGCAGAGTGACGACAACAGCGGTGTCAACAGTGATATTAACAGCGATGTCAACAGTGATACCAACAGTGATGTCAACAGTGAAGCCAACAGTGAGGTCAACAGTGAAGCCAACAGTGATGTCAACAGTGATGAAAGCATTGTTACAGGTAGTGTTACCAACAGTGATGTCAACAGTGAAGTAAACAGTGATGCCAACATTGTTACCGACAGTGAAGTCAACAGTGATGCAAACATTGATACCAACAATGTTACCAACAGTGATGTCAACAGCAATGTCAACAATGTTACCAATAGCGAAACCAACTTTTATGGCAATGAAACAACCGACCAAAGGTTGGAAGACCGTGCTAATGACTTCATGGAAGAGAAAGATGAGCCAGCAAATTATGCAGACACGTCTGATACAAAAGCGGCCGGTAACAACGAGGTGATACAAGAAGGCTCAGGGGAATCTTCTTTTCAAGCAGATGATAGCCATACGATAAACAAAGAGGAAAATGATAGCAAACCAGAAGGAGAACATGCAGTCGAGGCTGACCAAAGCAATCAAAGGAAAATTGTTGGAAAAGAACAAGAAAACAAAACAAGAACAGCAACATCATCATCAACAACAACAACAACAACAACAACAAGCCCGAATGAAAGTGGCAGTGGAAGCATCCGGAGAGATGAAGAAGAAGAAGATGATGATGATGATGATGATGATGATGAACGGGTGAAAGGTGACGAGGACGAAGACGAAGATGAGCAGCCCGTGAAAAGACAAAATTTGGGTACGAAGTTGATGTAGTTTCAGTTGCAGTGAATAAACATTTTGCCACACAATAAATATATTTACAAATACTTTGATGCTTGTATAAATATATAAGTTAAGGAAGTCCACCTTTACATAAAAAAAGTACTGTCAACAGCATGACAATTTATCTTAATATATAGAGAAGATGTCTTATATCTAGTTTAACATACAGATATCATCATTATTCATGATGTATTCAGGTATCAACAAGGAATAGTGCTTTTGGATATTTTTCTTTACAGAGTTCTTTGCTAGTGAATTGGTATAAAAATCGACTTCCTTTTACCTTTAATTGATTACTTATCATGTATATTATACTGTAGCTTGGGGATTTCCAGGACAGCAGTACGCTTATTCCAATCTACAGTGCTGTCCATCAAATATGATCTGCCCAGGTTAGTCCCACAGTAATACATGAAATGATGATATTTACTGTACTCCTCTACACAAAATCCACTCATTTGCGAAGTTTGATACTAAGTATCACAGAATGTAGTACTTTATTACTATGTATAAAAACTACTCACCCACAAGTATCCGTTCCAGGCACTTGCCTGTAGAACGAAATACCAGGTTTATGACATAAATACCATGATATTTCTGTTCCTTTCCAGGTAAACCACCGTGTGTTCCAAACAACAGTGGTTACAAGGATTACCAGGGTTACGTCAATTATCCCGGATATCCTAATTACCAGTCTCCAGCTGCACCAAGCTTTCAGCCTCAAGTAGTCCCCACTCCACCCCAGTACGTAATGACTGCACCACCTGCCAAAGACGGCAAGGCCATTCCAGTGAAAGCTCGACCAACAGCGGAGCATGCTTCCACAAGGAAGGTGTCCACTGGGAATCACACGGGAAACTCGGGTGCCTTGCCACAAACAAAGGATTTAATTTCAGATGCGGACGAGTTCGCGGAATATAATGGAACAGAACAAAGCTTTGCAGGGTACAGCTCTAAGCAAAATGAAGAAAAGTACTATAACAGTTCTACCAAACACGAAGACGACAAGGAAGATTCTTCTGAGGAGGATGACAACAAAGAATCACAAAAGAAAGAACAAACATCTTCTGATGAACCAGATTACAAGGACGAAATCGAGAAAGAAGCTGTTGAGCAAGAGAGAGAAGATGACCGGAAAGTCGAGGAAGAGGGAAACCATAACGACGACAATGATGAAGATGATGATGACGATGAAGAGGACGAAGATGATGAAGATGAACAGAATGATGACGATGAGGATGAATCGAAGGAGGAGGGACACTCTGAGAATGCTAACACCATGCTAAAGGATGACATTAATAACCCCTCTGAACAATCATTTGCCGTTTCACCCACAGTGCTTCCAGGGATGTGTCCCCCATGTCGTGAGTAACACGTGACCTGAGTATCATTAATGCATTTGATAATGTAACTTGCAGAGGCTAAGCTTGATCATGTATGATACAATTTCTTGAGTAAAATAGATAACAAATCTACAAGTCAATTTCTTGCTTTGTGAAGGCCTTCGTTGTCGGAGCCAAGTAACTGAGTTAATAAACGAAGCTTTAGGGTTTAACTTCCTAGTCAAGGAAACATATTAAAATAATTTTTTTAATTTGATTATTTTTTTTCGCACTGTTTCAGCGTCTTTGAACTGTAACATTTAGTAATGCTCACTTTAAAAGACACCATTTTTACAGCGTAAAGCAAAACAACAGGCTAACATTTGACTGGAGTTGCCACATCTTTCGAAACGCTAATATTTTTTTTCTTTTCTTCTACAGCCAAGCCAACAAAAGCACAAGGTAATAAATATGATTGATTCAGCATTAACATAAACCTTATTAAACGTGAAAGTGTGCTGAAATGCTTGTTACCTGTTATCTTACAACTTGCAAATAGTCAAAAAATTTGAAATAATGAGTAAGAGGAAATTTATTTATCTTAAGACAGAACATCGCATAGCTAACTTCAAAACCGGATTTAAAAACTGGAATCTCAAAAAGAAAGTGTACATTCTTACCTTTTTTCCTCCTTTTTTCGCATTCTCTTTTCTCGTCAGCTTGTAGTGCAAAAATCGACCTAGCTTTATTGATCGATGGCTCTTCAAGTGTTGAAAGATACGGCGTCGGAAACTTCCGAAGGATTATCGACTTTGTCCGAGGTCTCACGATGGGCTTCGCAATCTCACGAAGAAACACGCGAGTGTCCTTGATAGTCTACGGAACAAGACCGAAAATGATCTTCAATTTCCGCAGGTTAGTCCGGAGCAAAATTATTTTGTAGTGTATACTTTTGAATGAAGAGGGGCTTAGAACTAGCGGAAAGCAAAAAACTTTCAGCGCTTGTTTTTACTTCTCAGCAGAAACGTGGTCATTACGAAAAGCCCATATATTCCCAAAGAGGCCACAATCTCTGTCACCAGCGTAATAGGAACATGGACTTCGCATAATGAACCGATTCACTTAGCGATTAACGTCTATCATTATATTGGGCTTGTTTTAAAACTATACCACTGAAATACGTACTTCGTCCATACCCACTCGGTCTCCAGTGTTAACGAAGTTTATTTGTGTTTGACTTGCTGCCTGGTTCTGGAAATCTAAATTAGCTGTAAGCCACATTCAACAAGCAGCTCTTAAACAATTAATTTTGAACATTTCAGATACCGGAGTAACACGCGGTTGTTCACTGGGCTCAATCGAGCCATTTACTATCCTCGGACTGGTGCAAGAACAGGGCGCGCTCTTAGCTACGCTTATAGGAGGCTTTTCGTGAGAAGTCGACGCACCCGATCTAACAAAGTTGCGGTAGTTATCACTGATGGCCGCTCGCTTGATGACGTGCACACTATTTCCAAGCAACTGAGAGCCCGCGGAGTCACGATCTTCTCAGTAGGGGTGGGAAGGTACTTCAACGCAAGGGAACTTGATTCTATGGCAACTGATCCCGACAAGACTCATGTTTTCACGTCGGATTTTAAGCAGTTGCAGTACATCACCAACGATCTCAAGAAAGCAATATGCTTGAGTAAGTGTTCTGCCTGCAGAGATTCAGTTAAAGACTTTACACGTTTTTAGAACTTTTAGCTTGTGCTGTAACTTCTGAACTGTGTGCAGAAAAGCAAAGAAAATTTCATGGTCTGTGATGACTTCAACATTGTCACGTGAAAAAGTAGTTTTTGAGATATTTAGCTACTAAACTGCAAAGAGAAAATTCGGTGCAGATTAAAAGGCTTCAGGCACAGACATTTCTCTTCCAGGAAAATTATTTAGAAACAAAAGGATCACGATGACAACTAATTAGCAACATCATTCTGTGGAAGCCTTAAATGTAAAGCCACTGATTAAGATGAGTAAGGATGCTGTCGTTACTGTTTTTGTTTTTTTTTACATTGTTTCTTTTCAGGTGTGGGTGGCACTCTTTCAGTTTCTAAACTGCAGCCATGCGTGTGTGGACCAACCAAACCCGTGGGTCCAACAACTCCAGGTTTGTTCAACTAGTGTATTTCTTATTAAAGTATTCGATTTAAAAGTAGTCTCAGAAAGTGACATAATTTTCAAAAAATTATTTGCAGTGTCAAAGACAACAAAGAAGCCCGGAGTTCCAGGAGGCCCTGGAAGCCCCGGTGGACCCGGAGGTCCGGGTGGTCCAGGAGGCCCCGGTGGACCAGGTGGCCCAGGAGGACCCGGGGGATCTCGCCCTGGTCAAACAACAAAACCAACTAAAAATCCACCAGGTACGGAATAAATCATGTTAAAAAGTTTGAATTGCCTTAGTGTCCAGCTTTGGCAATACAATTGTACTATCGACATGACATCGAGCAATTTTTTTGCTTCAAAAGGAAACCCCGGCGGTCCAGGAGGGCCGGGAGGTCCTGGTGGGCCAGGAGGTCCGAGTGGACCTGGGGGACCTGGTGGACCGGGTGGACCGGGAGGTCCAGGAGGTCCAGGTGGCCCGGGTGGACCCGGGGGACCAAAAACAACTCCTAAACCGGGAACAAAAACAAAGCCCCCAGGCAAACCTGGAGGCCCCGGTGGTCCAGGAGGTCCAGGCGGTCCCGGTGGCCCGGGGGGACCAGGCGGACCAACAACCAAGAGGCCAGGTAAGCGTTAGAAGTAAACCTTTGAAATAAAAGAGGTCTGGCCAGTTTAGTTACATTGGTCATGAGGTAAGTCCTTATGCATTGTACTATTAATAAACTGTTTTAGATACATATTAAAATTTTGTTTGGTAGCGAAACCTAGAGGACACAAACAAAGGAAATTGAATGAGCGTGTTTGTTCTTTTTTCTTGTTTGTTCCTCTAAGCCTCGCTACTTAGCTGAACTCTAATAAGAGCTTTTAAACTTTTAACTTAAGTGTGCTCCCTTTTGAAATATTATTATTATTATTATTATTACTATTATTATTAGCCTATTTGCACAATACAGCGTGAAATTTACTACTTCAGTAGATGCTTAATTGTCACAGTTGAATGTCGCGCCTGTAGCTTATGAAGAGAAGAATTGTATTCACTCCACTCAACATTTTTTCTTGCAGGTAAATCTACACGACCTACGACACCAACTAAACATGCTCCGGGAACACCCGGTGGGCCTGGGGGACCTGGTGGCCCCGGAGGACCCGGCGGCCCGGGTGGCCCTGGGGGTCCTGGAGGTCCAGGAGGCCCTGGTGGACCCGGTGGAAAGACCACACCTGTTCCAGGAAAAACTACCAAACCAACTAAACCCACAAAGAAACCAGGAACTCCCGGAGGTCCAAGTGGGCCAGGCGGTCCCGGTGGGCCAGGAGGACCCGGTGGTCCGGGAGGTCCGGGAGGTCCGGGTGGTCCGGGGGGACCGGGAGGGCCTTCGACATCTCGTCCTGGAAAAACGACAAAACCAACCAAGCCAACGAAGAAACCGGGTTCACCGGGTGGTCCGGGAGGTCCCAGTGGACCCGGTGGACCAGGGGGCCCAGGGGGACCAGGCGGTCCTGGAGGTCCCGGAGGACCGGGGGGACCAGGAGGACCTGGAGGACCGGGTGGTCCAGGAGGACCCGGGGGTCCGGGAGGCCCCACGACAAAACCTTCAAGAGTGCCAACCAAGAAGACCAAGCCAACCAAAAACCCGCCTGGTAAGCCGGGTGGACCCGGTGGACCGAATGGTCCTGGAGGACCTGGAGGACCCGGTGGTCCGGGCGGCCCAGGAGGTCCCGGGGGACCAGGAGGACCTGGAGGTAACGTATCAGAACACTTTACATTTGCTTAACATCCTGGATTTCCTTGTCAATGGTATTTGACGCTTTTTCTTGATTTATCCAATTTCTCTATGCAATTTTCTCGTTTTCTTTCTTCTACCCACCTTGCATACGGAGGCTGCGCCCGCAATACGAGTGGCAGTCAAAACTAAGCTGTCCTATTGAAACGACACTCTAATAGTCTTCTTCCTGGAAGCTAACAAAAATAAAGACAATGCTTAAGTTGTTTTAGCCTCTTCTAATAATTAACTTGAGAATTCCGGATTTAATTTGACGGGGCATGCGAGGTGTGGCATCACATTTTGCTAGTTCTCGTTGTTGCTGTTTTGCCATTTGGATACGACTTAGACATATTTTGACTGAATTAAGCATCAGCACCATTGTAGGAGGCGACGTGGCCGAATGGTTTGCCCGCCGAACTCCGGATCGGGTCCGGGTTCGAGCCCTGGCGGGAGCCATCAGGTTGTGTTCTTCAGTAAGACACTGAACTCTCACAGTGCCTCTTTCTACCCGGGTGTGTAAATGGGTACCAACGAACATGCTGGGGGGTGACCCCCTGAGTGTGCTAGCTCCGGGGGTAGTAAAACACTGCTAGTCACTTCATGCTACTGAAACCAGGAAAAGCTCAGGCGATATGGACCACTTGGCCTGACGTCGACTTTACCTTACGCTGTAATAGTTTTCGAGTCGGAAGATTTCCCCACGAACGATCCTGGGTTATCGACTGAGTTAAGCTAAGTAAACACCCTCCGTGTTCCCGTTAAATAATAAAAAGGGATTCCTAATGCTGTCGTTTTTGTACACAAAAATAAGGACGGCCTTTGTCTGTAAAAAATATTGAATTATGTTTGAATTCTTTGACACGTAAAATTACGCGACAGTGGAAACCCACATGAACAGAACTTCCAGTAACGAGAGAAGCGTTGTTATTATGTTTCAGGACCCGGAGGTCCGGGTGGCCCAGGAGGTCCCGGTGGTCCTTACGGTCCTACAACAAAGAAGCCAGGTACACCAGGAGGACCCGGGGGCCCTGGAGGGCCAGGAGGGCCCGGTGGACCCACAACCAAGCGTCCCGGAAAACCAGGTGGGCCCGGAAAACCGGGTGGTCCTGGAGGACCCGGAGGACCCGGTGGTCCGGGCGGCCCAGGAGGTCCCGGGGGACCAGGCGGTCCAAATGGTCCTAAAACAACAACACCAAGACCAGGTGTACCGACGAAAAAACCGACAACAAGAAACCCGGGAACCCCAGGGGGACCAGGAGGCCCCGACGGCCCCGGTGGACCCGGTGGTCCGGGAGGACCAGGTACGTCATGTCTCTCCCAGCAATGTTGTTTAGACACGTTTCCACCTGTTATCAGCTCGATTATTTTTTAGAAATTTAGGGAAAAGGAGATCGTATAAACTAGGCAATTGGGAAATACCTTAAAGACCAAATTTCTCCTTAACAAACAAAGTACATTTCAAGCACAATACATCTTTACTCATAACCTCAAAAATAACAAAATGTAGTTCCTAAACAGGCAATAAATTATTCTGAGTGCATTTGCTTACCCATGTTCAATGTTCTTTTTTCAAATAAGGCTATTGTCACATCTCTAGGGTTTGTTTAAACTAAACTTACGTTTCTGATAGAACCTTTGGATAGAATTGTTTGTACAATAACAGGCTGACGTTTCACGGCCTTTGTTTGCAGAGAAAATGGCACTCAGAGGTCAACTTGCGTTGACCTCTGTTTAGTCCAGGAGCCTGTTTTAATCCTCGGAACACAAAGTAATGTTCATATAGAAAATTTTAAGATTCAAGAAATACTAAAGTTGTTGTACATTAGGCTGATTACCGATCTTTGAACTATTTATCAGCAGTACTTGCTTTCTTTTGATAATTGTATATTTAATATCTACAAGAAGATAAACAACCAGTATAACGTAATCATGGCTTAGATTTCGTAATTTAATTTCTAGAGACACGTTCTTAAGATTGTATAAAGCTTTCATCTTGCCACACTTTAAATTACTGTTCGTCCATATAGCATTTTGGGGGTGCTCCTAATGCTGAAAAATGGACATTCTTAACAAGCGTATTCTTAGATTCATACGTAAGGACTATAACTCGCCCTATGGTAATTTACTGGATAAAATTAACAAGCGCATTCTTAACAAGCGCATTCTTAGATTCATACTTAAGGACAGTAATTCGCCTTATGGTAATATACTGGATAAAATTAATTCAAAACCTCTGTATATTAGACGCCTTCAAAATTTTTTAGTTATACTATAGCTATCCAAGATATTTAAGTAATATGTTTGCTCTGCACTCAACAACCTACAGTTTACGCGGTAATTATATTGTCTCTTCCTGATGCGAAAACAACAACTTACGGCCTGCATTCCTTTTCATATTTAGCTGCTAAATTACGAAACTTTCCGGATTCGCTTTGAACTTCTACTTTTGCGGACTTTAACTCTTTTCAGTAGCATTGCAACTTGTCCCTAATTTTATTATGTACATAGTTCAGCTCATTCATAATTTTTAGCATATTTATTGTATAAGTATTGTATTTTGTTATATTTATGTTCTCGAAGATATTAGCTAATTTTAGCTACTTAAAAATTCGAGAGGAAACAAAGTATATGATGATGATGGTGTCATGTCGACAAGTTGTGAGTTATATAAACAATAGCCTCCATTTGGCGCGAAAATATGCTCGGATATGGGTATTTGTCCGCGCACATTATCTGTTCCGAGAAGCGAACAGTTTTCCGAGAGCATAACTCCAGGAAAACTGTGAGCTTCCAGGGACGGATAATGTCCAAGGACAAATATCCGAGCATATTTTCCTGCCAAATGGAGGCTATTGTGTTTATTATCCTTCACATATTTTTCGCAACACGCGCGGTTTTGAAATTGAGGAATATCCTCGGATATTCCCCAGTTTTACCTGGGGAATATTCGGTCACGTGACGTGCTTAGACCAATCGCGCGAACGAAAATATTTGATGGATTATAAACGTTATTGTCATTTCATTTCTGTACATCAGGGGGACCAAACGGTCCGGGGGGTCCAGGTGGACCGGGCGGACCTACGACTGCAAAGCCGGGTGTACCAACCAAACCAACAACTCCAACAAAACGTCGACCACCATACCCAGGAGGACCTGGAGGACCCGGCGGGCCCGGAGGCCCAGGTGGCCCTGGGGGTCCAGGAGGACCCGGTGGACCCGGTGGACCCAAAACTCCTAAGCCTGGTGTACCAACTAAACCAACCAAGCCAACAAAGCGACCAGGCAGACCAGGAGGCCCAGGAGGTCCGGGAGGTCCTGGGGGACCTGCAGGTCCCGGAGGGCCCGGTGGGCCCGGTGGTCCGGGCGGGCCTGGAGGTCCCGGTGGACCAGGAGGGCCAGGTATGGTTCATATTTGTTTTAAGATTTGATGAGAACTATGGAACATTAACTTCAGTCCATGAGCTGGGAGTCCTACACATGACTCCGAGATAATTACAATAGAGTTCGCCAAAGTCGAAGAAATGTACTATTCTTGCGACATTGTTTCTGGTTGTTTATAATGAACATAATGGTTTTACTGTCCTAGCGAGACTTACCTCTAACAAGTACATTAGCCTTGCAAAATAATGTGATGTGAGGGAATACGGCTCGTTCAACATGTGCATCCATCAACAGAAACCCAGTGATTTCATATCATTAATATAATCTCTGTTTGTAGCTCTTAACTCGATGTTTGTACCAGGAAAAATGACTCTGAGAAAGTTAAGAAACGTAATAGGAATTTGCTTCACTTAATTTATTCTTACATCAAGGCTAGGGGTGACAGCACTTGAGGCAATACTCTATAATCAGTTAGGGCTTTGATGTGGGGTTGAGGGGATTGCACGGTAACCGGCATTTGGAGCTTGAGAATGGCAGAGCGACTGTTGATTCATTTATTTAAGGTGGACCTGGCGGACCACCAGCGGGGCAACCAACATCGCCAGCGACAAAGAAACCGGGTAAGCCAGAAGGTCCGGGAGGTCCGGGTGGACCTGGCGGACCCGGGGGCCCGGGGGGACCAGGAGGACCAGGAGGACCGACTGGACCAACCACGCCGACTAAACATCCTGGGAAACCCGGAGGACCTGGGGGACCGGGGGGACCTGGCGGGCCGGGAGGTCCAGGTGGACCAACAACTGGACTACCAGGAAAACCAGGGGGACCAGGTGGACCCGGTGGACCGGGAGGACCGGGAGGTCCTAACGGCCCTGGAGGACCGACAACAAAAACACCAGGAACTCCAGGTAAGAAAGGAATGAGAAAGATCTGATAATCATGTGGGTGACAAAAGACGTCAAAGGCATACATTATGGCATGCAAGAACAAGAGGTCTCTGAGACCGTGGGAGTGAAGAGTATTAGGAATAAGTCTTCAGTTCAGGCAGTTGTTGCATGACCCATACCAGAAAAAAAAGTTCGAAAATGATCCTGAAATCTACCCAAAAAGATTTTTTAATAATGCTGTCTCTAAACTTTAGTTCGCTGTGTGTTGCACTCTGGATTCAATGGTCAGAGTTCGCGTCTCGGCCGTTTAAGATAATTATCTTGTCTTTACTCTTTTAGTATTGTTAAGCTATTAACACAAACTTACGATTTGCTAGGTAGCTTCACGCTACGATTTTTGTGTTATATTGGCTCAGAAAAGGCCACACTTTATCTGCAGAAAGTATTCATAGGAATGTTCATTATTTAGGCGGCCCCGGAGGTCCGGGGGGTCCGGGAGGGCCTGGAGGACCGGGAGGTCCAGGAGGTCCAGGAGGACCCGGTGGTCCCACCACAAAAAAACCGGGATCACCAGGAGGCCCCGGTGGCCCGGGAGGACCTACTACAAAACCACCACCCGGTAAACCGGGTGGCCCAGGAGGACCTGGGGGACCAGGAGGCCCCGGAGGCCCTGGAGGACCCGGCGGACCTGGAGGGCCTGGAGGTCCGACTACAAAAAGACCAAAACCAGGAAGAACTACACCCACGACGAAGCCAACTAAAAAGCCTGGACGACCAGGAGGTCCGGGGGGACCTGGAGGTCCAGGGGGACCTGGAGGTCCAGGGGGACCCGGAGGTCCAGGAGGCCCAGGTGGCCCAGGAGGACCGGGTGGACCAGGAGGACCAGGTGGGCCCAAGACAACAAAACGACCTCCAGGGAAACCAACCAAACCTACCAAGACTCCAGGATCACCGGGAGGGCCAGGAGGTCCCGGAGGGCCCGGAGGACCTGGTGGGCCGGGAGGACCCGGTGGCCCCGGTGGACCTGGAGGACCAAAGACAAAACCTCCCGGTACTATTACAAAACCGACCAAGTATGCGCCTGGAAATCCCGGCGGGCCTGGAGGTCCGGGCGGACCGGGAGGACCGGGCGGGCCAGGAGGACCTGGTGGACCAGGAGGGCCAGCTAAGACTACTCCTAAAACACCCAAGACACCAAAACCAGGTTAGAAAGAATAATAAGGCATTATAGCCGAGAAATGTGTCAAAATACTAACTGTAAATTTTTCATTATTCTTTCCCCTCTGCCTTGATGGTAATTCAAGTAATGTGACTGCATCTGCATTTTATCACATAGAACAGATTTAAGTTGAGTGTGGAAAGTAACTCACATTTGCTTTGGTTTGTGTGCCACTGTCTACGTGAATGTTTTATAAAAATCTCGTTTTTTTTTATTTGGCTTATACAAATCTTACGTTGTCATCCAGTCAGAAATAAAACCAAAACCAAACGTATCTCTCTCACACGTTTCCCAGTGGTTCAAGTCAACTACATATGTTTGCTTAGAGTTTCATTGGCTCAGTTGATAACCGTGTCTTTGTGATTGGCCAGAATGCATGATTAATTTGGTTTTACCCTTAAGATATTTCTAACGAGTGTTTTTACTTGTCTTCGAAATACAAACGTTTTTAAACTGACACGTTTTGGCAAACAAAGTCATACCGTTTAAATGAAAATACTTTTTTTCCAAATGTTCCGGATAATCTTAACAAACTAACCTAATTTTTAAGCGAAAGCAGTCGACACTGGTCGATGACCGCAAACTGAAAAAGTATTCCCATGCATGGCCAATTTTGTTCCAAAGGAAACGACGAAAATAATCTTTTCTGCGTCTCAGAATGAGAACTCACCTGATATGATAAGTCACGTGCAAAGACTTGTAGTCACGTGCATTTACGCGGTAGGCTCTGTATAGTTTCCAGAAAACCTAGAAAAACATCAATTGGCAGCACTCAGCGCAAACTTCCTCAAGTAGCTATAATAGACTCAAAATAGTTTTGCTCTGTATTTGGGGATCTGAGAAAACATTTCTCGGGTATATTATAACAAAATTACATAATTTCACAAAATTTCACAAATTAACTAAAAAAGTTGTTTATCAATACAAGTAGAAAAGAACAATTATTCTACATACAGAAACACAGAAACTAACACAGCCGGGCAGGTACAAATTAAACTAACTATTGTCAGGAGCCCGATATAGCCTCTAGTATTGCTGATGTGTGATTTTCTCTCTCAGGGAAACCAGGCGGACCCGGAGGACCTGGTGGGCCCGGAGGACCAGGAGGACCAGGAGGACCAACAACAAAGCGACCAGGAAAACCCGGCAGTCCAGGAGGACCCGGAGGACCCGGAGGACCCGGTGGTCCAGGTGGACCCGGAGGTCCAGGTGGGCCGGGAGGTCCGGGAGGACCCGGAGGTCCAGGCGGTCCAACCAAGAAACCAGGAAAACCCGGGAAACCAGGCAAAACTACTACTAAACCCCCAGGAACACCCGGTGGTCCAGGTGGGCCTGGGGGACCCGGAGGTCCAGGAGGCCCCGGAGGTCCAGGAGGTCCCGGCGGATCCGGTGGGCCAGGGGGACCAAATGGCCCTACAACTGCTCCCCCAGGAAAACCAGGGGGACCCGGTGGTCCTGGAGGCCCTGGAGGTCCTGGAGGTCCTGGTGGTCCCGGAGGTCCCAAAACATCTCCACCCGGTAAGCCGGGTGGTCCAGGAGGACCCGGTGGACCTGGTGGGCCCGGAGGTCCCGGCGGACCTGGCGGACCCGGAGGGCCGGGATGTGTTATGCGCCCAGGAGTGCCAGGAGCAACCACAACACCGAAAAGTGGTCCGACAAAACCTGGAGCTGTCACACCAACAACTGGAAAACCGTGCGTCACGATTCCACCAGGTAATCTAACGCTCAATAGTCTGTTCCTTTACCAAGTGCTGTCATTACAGATTTCAACAAAGCATTGGTCAGATCTTGTATCCTTTTGTCCTGTAAAACTGAACTCAATTTAACCGCATTTAATAGATTCTATTGTAATAAGGCACTTTCTTTATGATTAAGGTTTTACCGTTGTACGAAAACCAACAACTGTCCCCACGAAGCCAGTCGGACCATCAGGTCCCACTACAAACCCCGCTGCTACAACATCACCCAGTAAAGGTATGTGACGCTATAAGCACTTTTAAGTGTTCTAACACTTTTTTTTGTTTTAGATAACTAACATTACATGTGGCTGACCCCTGAAATTGCTGTTTGTTAAGTTCCTACCAACGTAACAGTTGCACGTTTAACTATAATGGCAACTCGGTTACCGACTTTGAGAATAAACGCACTAAAAATTATCTGCGACAATAGCGATGAATTATACATGATGTGTATTATAGTTCTAGAGAAATGCACTCTGGATGTGTGACCGCACGACCCGCCTAGATTAGCTCAGCTACCCAAGGGCATGTTATAATTGTACTTATAATTTCAAAACACAATAAAATGTATGTATGTATATATGTTCTCCAACTGTTGGGTTTATACGTAGTGCATGCTTGGAAATTACGTTTGTTCTTGAGATTTTTGAAGGTCGGATAATGTATGTCACTATCTGGTATGCATTTATTTAAACATTCTGTAAATAAAGATCTCTTCTTCTATACCCAAGGTAACATATGGTTAAAAGTAACTTTCCGTGATCTGGGAGTAAGGCCCTGGTCAAACGTGGAACTTCACTTGAGACGAACTAAACATGATAAGTTCTACGTTTGACTCAACTAAGTTCGTTGACTGAATTTAGATCGACTTGCACGTTCTATCCGTCTGAAGTTCAAATCGACTCAAATTGCAATTTGGTTCGTCTCATGGGAAGTCTGACGTTTCTACCTGGGCCTAAACTTTTTTTTAGCAGCGGGATAGAAGTTGAGTCTTTCTATGTTTTGCCAAGGCGATGGTCTTTCACCTGCTGCACATACTATAATAAGCCTACAATAACCCTTTGACAATGTTATTCTGTTATACAGTGTGCAAAGCAAAGGTGGATATTGCTTTCGTGATCGACATCGCCGGTGGTGTCAAAAGAAATTTCAACAGTATTAAGAAATTCTTCTTAGAACTGGTGGATTCCTTTACCATCTCTAGTCAAGATGTCCGGATTGGTTTAGTTGTAAACTCGTACAGTCCAGGAGTGAAGTTAAGCTTTGGTCAGTACAACAGCCCAAGAAAGATAAAAAGCGTTATTCAACTGTTACAACCAGTTGGTGGAGCTAGGAAGACTGGGAAGGCATTAGAACTTGCACTAAAACGCCTCTTTATTGCCAGCAAGGGCAAGAAAACGTTAATACTCCTTACGGTGGGGAAGTCTTTAGACAAAGTGCTTGGTCCAGTACAACAGCTCGTTGCTATGGGAGTGAATATCTTCAGTATTGGCGTGATGCCCGGTGCTATTCGCAGTGAAGTCCTTACCATAGCTAAAGATCCACAACACGCGTACGAGACCAACTTTAGAAGCCTGGGGACTATTGTCAAACGAGTGAAGGTCAAGGCATGCGCAGGTATGTTTTAAGATCTACAATAGCTGTGTGTTCAACGGAAAAATTAGGCCTATAGTCAGTATTCTTTACCCCAACATGAAATGCTTTTATTGAACATTCTAGTTTAATTAGCATGGGTCATCGTATGAATGCCAGTGCAATTAACTGTTTACACTACGAGTGATATCTGAAAATTAAGGAAGTGCAATTTGAACGAATTTTCAAATATCATGAGTAGTATCTTAATTGCTCGAGTTTTCATACCATTAATCATTTATTTGATGACTGAGAAAATTATGAAAACCCGCGCGTTAATTTGCACTAAATTAACAATAAATTGGCCAGCTTTCAGCCAGTCACGATGAAGTAATTTTCTCGGTCATATAATAAATAAGAATAACAGTATTACTCTCCCTGTATTGTTTCTAGACTTAATACAGTGTACAATAAAACCGATAACATAAAGATATATTCCAAAGAACTTAAGATTTAAAAGCTAAAAATTTTCAGAAAACATCAGCAGTGCTTGATTGTAAAATTGATTTTTATCAGGTTCCGAAAGCATTAAACTGGGTGAAGATCTGACTTTACATCTAACTAACTCATTTCTTTTACTCGCTCTTAACACAGAGGCAGGAGGCAGTCCACAGAGACCGAAAAAGCCTACTACCAGACCAAGTGAGTAATCATTTAATGTCATTTATTACAAGCTACTGCAGGCTTCGAAATCAACTTTACTTACTTAACAGACTGGTTATTAATTCAGCATGATCAAGTTATAAAGACCATGACATCTCAGGAAAAATAAATGAGACGTACAAATTTTTGACGCCGCATTTCCTTACGTTTTTAAATCCCCTGACTCTGAAAACTTTACCTTCACCAACTACATTCCATTTCTAATCACAAAAGTGTCTCTTTTCTAACCAGAGCCTCCAAAGGCTGTTGCTATTTTCCCACTCAACAAAAAGACTCGCGGAAAAGACATTGGTCCATTAGGGAATAGCCCAGGAATTCTGTACAATGTTCGACCCACTCCGGGCCCGAACGGCCAACCTGGTGGAGCTATAAAGTTCCCAAAATACAGGACTGGATACGTGGAGTTTCCTAACAGCGGGAAACTGGACACCAAGAATTCCATAACCGTGACAGTCTGGGTCAAGCCTGACGGACCAGGAACGATCTTCGAGTACAAGCCAAGAGGAGTGACATTTGGCATTCGTTCGCCGGATACTCTGTATGTTCGTTTTATACGCCGAAACGGACGACCAACCAAAACTGTCAAAACAAAGCGGCGAGGAGTAATTCTTCGAAAATGGAACTACATCGCGGTCACTTATGATCAGCGGACGGGCACTGGGACCATCTGGCGGAATTCTCGCCCCATTGCCTTCCAGAAACTCGGTTGGATCAGACTTGCCACGAAGAATCCGTTCAGACTGGGCGGGACCACTCGCACTCGGCGTCGTTTCCGAGGCAGTATGACGTGTCTTCAGATTTACAGCGATGCTTTGACTGGGCCACAAATAAAGAACGTACAGAATGTTTGCATCAGACCAGGTAATAATCTTCATGTCTTTCAAGAATTCTTGACAGAGAGTCTCATTCAATCGGCAATCCCAGAGTCTGGACAATAACGTCTGAATCTATAATTCACAAGACCGTTAGATGTTCGTTGCTTGTAGGATTGTATCACATGATACCAGTAGTGACAGGCTGAAGATCTTGCACTCTAAATGCAAAACCATCTTCCAGTTGAAAGGCCTACACCGAATCTGCCAATGTTCAGGTGTCTCTGCTTAATTAACCAGATTCGGTTGGACTTTCCATGACATCTTACGAAATGGTTTACAAAAAAAAAATTGATTTGACTGTCTCATTCGTAGAGAAATATCCCAATGTAATAACCTTTTACTGATCGGACATGGTTCTTTTATTCTCAGGTCAACCTACTCCCACACGTTCTCCTACGGCTCCTGCTCCAGGTAAGAAAAAAGTACCTAGCAGTTCCTTGGAATAGATATGTTTTACCTCCAAAATGTATTTATATTTTGCATATATCCCGTTTTTGTTAAACTTTTAGCTAGATACACGACCCCACAAGCAAACCTATTGCTTTAAACCAAATCGAGTTTAAATAAAGGATTGTTGTTACTGTTGTTGTTGTTAATTGAGCCTGTTTAAAGAAAAGCTACTTGCCAGTGCCGTCGAAAATGTTGCCGTCAGACCCCGCTTTTGAAGGGTAGAATAAATCTCAACTGCATCCTTAACGTAAGCTGCGGTCAGATTTCCTCAGACTTAAACAACAATACAGCACATTGGCGTGCATGGCTTAAACTCAGATTTTTGGCTATATTAATACTACTCCTCTTTGCACGCAATGTATGGAAATGTTTTGAAAAGAAGATAACAAACGCAAAAAGGCAAAAACTCACTACTTAGTATTTGGCATTTCTAATACACTTATTGACGGACCAGGGTGAGATTAACTGGGTGAGGGTGTTTTTGATCTAAATCAGCTTCTTTCTGCCATATTTTTTCAGCATTACCACCTGCAATGGCATTCTTCCCGCTAACATCCAAATATGGTCCCCGAGACGTAAGTCCATCAAGAAACCTTCCTGGGAAAATCGTAGGTGCATTGCCTACCCGAGGACCCGACGGCCAACCAGGAGGTGCTTTCAAGTTCCGAGGTCGTCCCGACAGCTACATCGAGTTTCCGAACAACGGCCGACTGGATACGAAGGATTCTATGACGATTCTTGCGTATGTTAATCCCGAATCGGCTGGACCCATCTTTAACTACAACCCAAAGGGGTTTGGAATGCATTTCTGGATGGTTCGACCGAATGTGTTATTTGCTCGCTTTGTGAAAAGGTCCAAAAAGTTCACAAGACCTGTAGCTACCAACAGAGTCAAGCCCCGAACATGGAATTGGGTTGCAGCTTCATACGATAAGAACACTGGATACGCAAGGTTATACGTGGATTCAAGAATATCAGCTGAAAGGAACCTTGGCAGAATAAAACTTGCTACTAACTATCCTGTGAGAATGGGCGCGCGCATTAGAGATAGGAGATTTTTCCGCGGGAAAATCACATGTTTACAGTTGTTCAACGTGGCTTTGACAAGTCGACAAATCCGTGCTGCGAGAAAGAACTGTTTTAAGCCAGGTTGGTCAAGTTCGAACTGGAATTATTTACTTTAAGCACGGTAATATATTATGAATACTAATTACAAGAGAGTTTTACAGCTTATCATGACAATGGGCGTGTTTTAAACGCTGCGTGAACTCTTGCTTTTCCAGCTTAACAGGTTTTGGTATCCAGTCACATCTTAAGCCTCCACAGCTCTCACTATGGATGAAAAAAATACAAGTGTTTCACAGAATGTTTTGTTTCACATTCCTTTTATTTCAAATGGGTAAAAAGTTCGTTAAACAATTTTACTTCGCGTAAACTTCAAACGAAAAAGTTTGGATATTCTTTAATAGAAAATACGCGACTGCAACTCTTGTTCCTTCTCATATGAAAATTGCTGCTTTATCTGTTTTAGGAAGAATCACACCAACCAAGCCAGTGCCGGTAATTACGAAACCCACCCCCGGTAAGTCTTTTGTCCTGTGCGCTTATTGCTTGTTCAAATATATAGAATACACTACATCCAATATCAAAACAATATTCGCATTGCGCTAGAATGTGCAAGTCTAAGCTTTCAAGATAGAATGATTTCATCTTTAATAAAGTGATCGAAAATGTTTTTTTTTCCATTTCGAACAGCTATTCGCAACTTGGTGGCTGTGTACCCACTAGACGCCACTAACGGTGCACGTGACCTCAGCCCTACCAAAAACCTCCCAGGAAAACTTTCGGGAGTAAGTATCGTCCCAGGCCCCGACAGGCAGCCGGACACTGCGTTGCGGTTCTCTGGTAGTCCTGTCAGTTACATCGAGTTTCCAAACAATGGGAGACTGGACACCAGACGTTCTATCACCTGCTCGGTGTGGGTTTTTAACGAAGGGAGGGGAGGCACTGTATTCCAGTACAACCCCAACGGACAAGGAGTTGGGTTGAAGATTATCGGAGCCAATCAAATTGAAGCGCGCATTGTCAGTCGAAGAGGAGCTAAAAATATCCCAGTGAGAACTCTAAAGAAGGTCTTCAAGCCCAGAACTTGGACATACATTGGTTTCAGTTATGATTACACATTAGGTATTGTGAAAATTTATGTCAATGACAAGCTAGTCATAACAAGAGTCATTGGTCGAATGGAGCTTCTTACAAACAGACCAGCGCGAGCAGGATCAACAAGGCGTGGAAGGAGATTCTTCCGCGGTCGCATGTCCTGTATACAGATTTACAGCAGAGCTTTGAGTGATTATGAGATCAGCACAGTCAAGACAAGGTGCTTCAAAGGAGGTATGATGCTTGGAACAGTTGTCAATCACACTCGTGTTGTAGTCTTACCTCTCCAGTGTAGTTAATATGTTGTGAGTTAATTTCTTAGCCTTAGTTATAGCACATTTCGCGTTTTGGTTGTAAAAATAGACCTGGCATGAAAGACTTTTACATTCATAGGTTTGAAACAAAGACAATTTGAAATGAAAAAGTTCATGTTGACATTGAAATCTCATGTTGTTCAGTTTAAAGCAGCGCAATTTGCATCAGAGTGCGAAATGTCCTATTCTTTCTCGATGTTTGAACGAAGGTCGGTATCTCTCTTTCTTCCTATACGGAAAGTTCAACAGAACAGCTCCTTAGTAAAATCGACATCAGTCAAGCATCTCCATTTGTTAATAGACAGGAAATCGTCTTAGTCTCACGGGTTCTTATAGAATATTTACAGTTGTGAGCAAAAAACAGCCTACGAGTACATGAAGTTATAAAAGTGGATCGAAGTAAAGGATAAAAGTGGAATGAATAGCTGAAAAATATCATTGCCGCTAATTTTGACGTTACAAGTACAACTTTTTCTTTTTTCTAGACGAAGGAAAACCACCGGGCAAACCTTCGACAGGTAAGGAGCAAGATTATTATCGTTTTGTCGTTGCTTTCTGCATAATATTTAGCTAAGTTATGCGTTCCTATTTTTTTAGCTGCCCCGACGCCGGTGGCAACCTACCCGCTCAGCGGAGTACTCGGAGGACGTGACATCTCGCCAAATAAAAACCCGCGAGCCAGACTGCGAAATGTGAAGCCAGGTAACGGACCCGATGGTCTTCCTTCAGGCGCCATAAAGCTCAATGGTAGCCCTAACAGCTATGTTTTGTTTCCAAACAATGGAAAACTCGACACTGTGGGCGAAATAACGATCATACTGTGGGTGAAGCCGAAAAGCGCTGGACCAATCTTTCATTATAAGCCTCGGACATGGGGAGGGGTGCATGTCTGGGTGGTGGGACGGCCAGGCCAACGAAAGTTTTTCGTCAGATTCTCCGCGCGGTCTGGGAAGACTGTGCGAGCAATAAGGAGCAGCCATGTTAAGATGGGACGGTGGAATTATCTGGCGGTTACTTATGACAAAAAGAAGGGAGTTGGAACCATCTGGAGAAATGGCATCCCTGTGGCTCAGGTACTCATGAAACATAGCAATTATAGACATATTTCCCCCTCTATAACACGATTTAACTCAGTTCAAATAAGAAGTCTCGTATGTAAGCTTACTGATTCAGAGCAAGAGAATATCGCACGGTCAGCAGAACCTAAAAAACAAGCCGTTTCAAAACTTGTTGAATTTGATAAAAGGAAACTCCTTGTCTTTCGCTGGTCAACTTGAACAAGGTTAGTAAGCACGAAGTATAAGTACCGATAACAAATATGTTAATTGTTTATTCAAATAGCGGAGTGTCGGGATTTATAAACTCGCAACTAACTATCCCGCTGTCATGGGACGCAAGCCAGGTGACCGACGGATCTTCAAGGGAAGTATTTCTTGCTTGCAAATCTTCAACAAAGCCTTGATCGGACCACAGATCCGAGTACAGAAGAGAAAATGCTTCAGACGAAGTAAGGATTGTTTCGTTACCCTTTTCTGACAACAAAAAAACACATAGACAAACGGAGAGACAGTCAGACAGACAGACAGAGAGACAGACAGACAATAACAGAATGACACAATTAGGTCTAACCAGGAGCCATAATCGGGGACGGAGACCGTAAGCGCGCGCCATTTCAAGTATTGGGGTTGTCCCCATGATATGGGACAATAATTCTATTTTTAGAACAAATTGCGCCATCACCTGCGGCACACGCGCGTGCATGCTGCGAGGATTTTTGCGGATGTCGCGCGGGGGAAATGGCGTCCGAAATTCCCGAAATGTTTCATGTTTTTGCCCCACAACTCAACGCGTTTACGTCTGTTGGAGTTTTGCTTAAGTATTTCCGTCGTAAGCTGCTCCAGTTTGAGTGAAGTAAGACAGTGTCGAATTTAGGTATGTTCCGCTGTAAGCTTATATATATCGCTGACCAAGTTGTGTTCCGACTGATGCTTCTTTTACATGAGCTGTACATGACTCCACTTTAAATTTCACATATGTTGAAGATTAACAGCTTTTCCATTACACAGCAAAAAACTAGCTGGATATATTTAAATATAGCAGAGCTTCAGGACTTCATAGTTTCATAGCTCCTCTTGCCACACGCTTGTCAGTCTATCGCGACCGAAAAGTAAAACAAAATAATTGCTAGTTTGAGTTCCGCTTGAATTGTAAGCAACGCTTGATGTTTCATCGAGGCTTAATAACTTTACGTCCGTAGATACTGCTCAGTTTTATTCGTGTAAAAATCCAGTAAATTCTCTGTTGTCGATGAATGAGAACGCACGCCGATGCGTGTTTTGTACAGTCAGTAAACATGACAAATTGTACTTCCGCCGCACTTTCGTGTGAAAGCGTACATCGAACTCAAACAATAGCTCTATAGTTTTTAAATATGTTTAAGATTGATAAATGTTTGAGAACATATTAAAACTAAGCTGAAAATATGTGAATAAAGCAGAAACAATCAGCAAAGTTACGATGACGCTTTCTTTAATCAACTTGGAATAACGATTTCGATTTTGTTGATCGAGTTATAAAAACTACTTATCTATTTTCATTTTCGCAGTGTAAAACTTCACTATGCTTATGTTGAAGAAACACACATGATGTTAGTAGCCTTTTTTGCATTCGTGAAATTTGTTGCAGTATCTCAACACAAAAGATAACGAGAGAAATCTTTGTCAAGATTTGTTGACAATTGAAAACACCGACTCGGACTTGAAAGTGCACGAGCTGCACTATGCAAATGAGCTAATTGTACGCGTCAGACTTTCCTTTCAAAAACCTTTGCAAACTCACCAAACAAGCAGAGACAATAAGAAACCACCAAAACAGGTTTTGGTTATGACTAAACATTGTCTGAGAAACTCACAAATTAACTCGATACCAGAGTAGAGAGTTTTCTTGCTATATTCTTAAGCATACGCGTGAGCTTACAACTAGCGTGAGCAGATCTTATTATTCATTCCCAGCGCGAGATTGAAGTCTTGTTTTCGACCTTAAAAAACCCACCTTTTCCGTTAGCTCAGAGCATTAAACTACATATAAGCGCCCTGGTTCGTATTCCCTGCCTTATTCCCTGCCATCGCTGTGAAAAATACGCAAGAGAATCTCTAACTCTCACCATTTGATCACGCAACGTGACAACATCCACGCGAGAGCCCCTGACATGTGCGTGAATCCGCGTGGATATATGACTTCAGGATGGCGCAATTTGTTCTAAAAATAGAAAAATTGTCCCATATCATAGGTGCGCGCGAATCCCGAGACTTACGGTCTCCGTCCCCGATTATGGCTCCTGGTCTAACTAGAGAAATCAAACAGACAGTCAGCCGGATAGGTAGATGGAAAAACCAACAAACAGTTCTAACACGTTACTTTGTAACAAAGTAATAATCCTCAATCCGGTCCATCAATTTACTAAGACTAGTTCTCCCTGTCCCCAGGGGAACACTAGCCAGCTGCAGACAAATGTCTCTACGACACTCACGAAGCACTCTCCTTTCCCTTCTACACCTCATTTTATGGTATTTTTCTTGAGTATAACTACTTAAGTCAGTACATAACAACTGTAACGTTCTCACTTTCTCTTCGTAGAACCAAACCCGAAACCTCCAAAACCCAAACCAGGTACGTTTTTGTATAATATGCAACATTGAAATTACTCGATAATAACTTGTTAGTACGTTAGGATATTTTTTCTACGGACCTTTGAACCCAGAGTTCTGATTTTTTCTCCATAGCCGGTGGACCCTTCACCATATACTTTTGCTCCTATTTCACAGCTCAGCCAATGCTCATGGGACTTTACCCGTTTGATCCAATCAGTAAGGGCCGAGATAGAAGCCCTAATAAGGCGCCTAAAGCTGTGTTCAATAACGTGCGCTTGACGCGAGGGCCGGATGGTCGACCAAACGCTGCGGTCTATCTACTTGGCAGTCCAAACAGCTACGTTGAAATTCCGAATAACGGCAAGTTACGCACATCAAACGCGATCTCCATGTTTGCTTGGATCAAGCCCAAAGGAGGAAATCCTGGTCCCATTATTAACTACAACAGAGGACCTGCCTGGGAGACTCATCTGTGGGTCACAGCCCCCAAAACGCTGTTTGTTCGTTACGTGAAGGTTGGCGGTATCGTTACTTCTTCATTGTCCAAAGCAAAGCTGAGACAAAATGTTTGGAACTTTGTCGGCTCAACGTATGATGGAACTTATGCCACGCTGTGGGTGAATGCCAAAAAGGTGGCGTCGCGCAAAATCGGAAGTATTAAATTGTCGACAAGTGGACCGATTAGGATCGGAGCTAAGGTCGGCGATCCTCGTTATTTTAAAGGAGCTGTCGCGTGTGTGCAACTTTATCGCGTGGCTTTACAGAAGAAGCAAGTGATAAGGGCAATGAAAAGATGTCTCAGACGTGAGTATTTCTTTAAATAACTGAAATGAAGTCAAGTTTAGAAATAAAGTAGACTGTTAGTAGGAATGAACTTCCTTGTTCGCAATTCCAAAAACCGGAGTTGGTCGGCACCCTCCCGATTGCTGCATTTGATTTAAAGAGACTTTCCTTGCATACGGCTGGCGCGCCTCAAATTTAAATTGACCAATTACGTACTGTCCTGACGTCAATATATAATAACAGGAAAGGCATTACATTCACGGTCAGGCGACGGCATTGAATATCAGTTCACGAAAAAGTGAAAACGCGGCATGAAACGTTTTGCGTCTCCAAGCTTTTAAAATGGGTCACCCGTGTACGGCGTTTCGTTCGTAGTTGAGTGTCGTCAGGTTGGATAATAGCTGTGTTATTTTCAACAAAATATGTTATTCCTCGTCAAATTAAACTCAGAAAAGAGGCCAAAGCAACTTGTCTTTCTTTCTTTCAGATGCGAAGACCATTCCTTTCGTTTCGGTAGGACAGCTTGGTTTTGATTGCCGTTCGTACGGTGGACGCATTCGCCTTATGCAAAGCCTTTAACGTAACACGTTTTAAATTGCTGATCAATTTTTATTCTCTATTCAGGCCGTCCAGCTGTTACTCCTCGTCCCACTCTCCGGCCGCCTCCACCAACTCAGGCTCCTGCATGTAAGTAGAAAACGAGGTGTCCCTTCCTTTCTTGCTCAAGAAGAAGCAGTAACCCGTAGGGTTGACTGTCTGCGTTAAGCCCACAAAGTAATGTTTGTCATCGATCACCTAGCCATTGAACTTGTATTGCGATAAGATAGGTTAACTGACATGATGCTACAAGATGAAAAATGTAAAACAAACGAGGTCAACCGATTGGATGACTATAATCTATGCGAAAATTTTAATACTGAGTGAGCAGCCTGGATATGTGGACGTGATTCTGCTGTTTCAGAATTGATTAATCCAGTTAACGTATACCGTCACGTGGTTGTAATTTTAGTTAAAAACAATTATAGAACACTGAGGCACATGTGTTGCCCGGCTAGCTCAGTCGGTAGAGCATGAGACTCTTAATCTCAGGGTCGTGGGTTCGAGCCCCACGTTGGGCGCACAAGTTTTTACTTGAATTGAATGAGAAATTTTGTCGTTCTCCTTTTGATTATGTAGAGATCAGCGAGAAATAACTCAGTTTTTTATCACTTCATTCTTATCTAGTTTTATTTCGTTATTTTATCAAGTGCCTCCTACACCCGTGGTTCTGTATCCATTAAACAAGCGATATAGAGGAATCGAAAACCTGGGAAGGAATCCCCCCGCCATTCTCAACAGAGTACGACTTGTGCCTGGGCCCGACAAACGACCCGGAAGTGCATACGAATTGAAAGGAAAACCCGACAGCTACATTAAGATCCGGAACAGAGGTCGGCTGGACACTAGTAAAGCCATGACAGTCCTTATATGGGCATTACCAAAAAACCGCATGGGACCCATCGTTCAGTTTGCAGATAAGGGCGTGGCCGTGCGGTTATGGATGATGCGACGTAACATGGTGTTTGCCGAGTTTGTTACGAGACAATCACGCCGGAAACTACCATATTTGGCCAGCGTCGACGGAGTGTTACCATGGAAATGGAACCACTTTGGAATGTCCTACGACAAGGCTAGTGGTAAAGCTACTCTGTTCGTTAACAGTAAACCTGTCGTGCGCAAAAAGATTGGTTATTTTGATCTCTCCACCAATCATGATGTGTACTTGGGGGCGAGGCCCGGTGACAAACAGTACTTCCGTGGTCGAGTTTCTTGTTTACAGTTTTTCGACAAAGCCCTCAGCAGCCATCAGGTCAAGAAAATGGAAAAGAAATGTTTCCGAGCTCCAGGTGGGTTTTTAAGCAAAATCCTCGTCAAACCTTATTGCTTTACGAGTGAAATAGCAAAGAAAATAAGACCTATGCAAATACATTAATTATGAACCTGTGCCCGGCTAGCTCAGTCGGTAGAACATGAGACTCTTAATCTCAGGGTCGTGGGTTCGAGCCCCACGTTGGGCGAAAATTTTTTTTTTAATTGTTGTTTTTTTCTTTTTTCTTAACTTCTCCGGTATTTTCCTGGTATACTGTAAGTAAGACTCATGGTAGAGGAACACAAAGCTTATTGTTAATTGTGTGAACTCAAATGTAAATGAAATTATCCACAGGTGGTCAACCGTCCATTCAACTAACAGTAAAGCCTCCATACAGGCCAAGCACAAAGCGTAAGTAACTATCCCTGACTTCGATTCCTAAACTCTTTGAAAATTAGAAACTGACATTGCATCTCAGAGAAATGTGTGCTTTTCATGGAGTGTCAACTTAACAGTTCACCTCAAAATTACTTTATATGTTAGTCGTTGCTGCAAAGGCATACCAGTAATGTTTGTTTGACCAACAGCTTGTAACAAGGTGGTAGCAGTGTATCCGCTTAGTGCCCGCGATGGAGGACGGGATATCACCCAGAATGCTAACCGACCCGCAAGATTACGCGGCGTTTATCCCGCTCCAGGTCCCGACGGTCAACCAAGGACTGCATATCGCTTCACCGGCAAGCATAACAGTTTCATTGAGATCCCTAACAGAGGTCCTTTGGATACTAAATACTCCATCACATTATTGGCCTGGATTTTCCCACAAGGAAAGCCTGGACCCATTGCAAACTACCACCCTAACGGTTGGGGAGTGCATTTCTGGCTAGAGACGCCAAAAACGCTGATGGTGCGTTTCACCCGACGTGGTAAACGCGGCGGGAGAAGACGACGCTACACGATGGCTCTGCGAAGCGAGCGGATAAGACTGAATCGTTGGCAGTTCGTGAGTTGCAGCTACGACAGAAAAACAGGGATGGCAAGATTGTGGATTAATAATTATCAAGTTGCGCGGAAGAACATTGGAAGAATCCGATTGGCTACCAACTATCCCATCAGAATGGGAGAAAAGATTGGAGACAGACGCCGATACTACGGCAGAATCTCCTGTTTCCAAGTGTTTAACTACGCCTTAACTCGAAGAGAAATACAAGGGAGACAAAGAACGTGCTTTAAACAGCGTAAGTGATATATGAGGACGTCTGGATTACGGCATTTAGCGCATAAACACAAATATACTTATCTCTGTGACTAACACCATGCGAAGTAAAATTGTGGCAGAAACATTAATTCAGCAGTAAATATATGATTTCAGACACTTAATTTTATATTCAATGACCTGAATGTATTTTGTTTTTGCTAATTGTTACCTACTTAAAGAATTATGCCCTAGTCTTAGAAATGTCTTGCCTGACAAGTGAAGTTTCACGCTAAAGATTTCGTTTCAAACTAAAATTCAGCGTGAAGTGTAGCGTAGACTCCACAAGACAGGCCAGTCGTTTTTTTAAACATCATTACATTTTGAAAGGAAATTTTCGTGTTTCTTTATCAATGCTCTCTTCATCCGTAAACCGTGTCAGCAACTCCTAATACCATGCATGATAGACATATTACTATCCACTAATGACTTGCACAATAAAACGATTGAGGATTTAGTACTTGGCGTATCCTTGTAAAAAAAATGTTACCAAAGGAGAATTTATAATCTATTTTAACTTTTTCTTTTAATCCTTAAACATACAGCAAAAGGTCCTCTTCGACCACGCCCACTTCCCCGAAGGCCAGTATGTAAGTATTTTATTGTTATATAGGCTGCTCGTAAGAAAAATAGAACACGGTCTATCACCATACCATATGTGAAGAAAATTTATTTCATTTTCGGCTTGATATCTTTTCTTCTTGGCTTAGTCGTAAGACGGATAGGTGAAGAACATTCATCCTACTCGGCTAGCTTTAAGGATTCATACATAGGGCTCGACCATTTCTCTATTTCTTAAGTCAGCTTTACTTAGTATTTAGTCATTAATCATATTATTTATTAGATTTTATGTATAGTGTAACGAGGGCTACTAGTTTGTCAGTGCTAACTGTAAAGTGTTTTACCCTCGTTAAATAAAGTTAATCTTCTTCTTCTTTATACTTTAAAAAATTGATTCCAAAAGAATATTTTTAAAAAATGATATCTTATTTATATTATGAAACTTTCAGATCTTCCCCGACCAGCGGCGTTCTTCCCACTTAACAAAGGTGCTAGAGGAAGGGACCTCGGAAACAGGAACCCGCCAGGAAGACTCAGGAATGTTCGTGCAGCGCCAGGCCCACTCGGTCGGCCAGGCGGATCCATTAAGTTACTGGGGACACGAACCAGTTACATTCATTTTCCTAACAGGCGAGGTGGTGCCCTCGATACTCCCTACTCCATGACGGTGTTGTTATGGGTTTATCCAGAAGGAACCGCAGGTCCTTTATTTAATTACCACCCTAGTGCCCACGGAGTCCACTTCTGGTTAAGCACTCCAAGAACGTTATACGCCAGATTTATGCGCCGGAAGGGAAGAAAATACACTACGCCTGTAAAGAGTAGAGCCATACAGCTTAGAAAATGGCAGTTTATCGGAGCAAGTTACGACAGGAATACTGGTACAGCGGCACTGTGGAGGAATGGCAAAAAGATTGCTAGAAAGTTCATTGGTCGAATTCGTCTCGCCACCAATTATCCCGTGCGCTTAGGAGCGAGGTTTGGGGATAGGCGCTACTTTAAGGGCCGTGTGACCTGTCTCCAGGTGTATTCCAGGGCGTTGACGAAAGCGCAAGTGCGACGTGCTGCTAAGAAATGTTTCAAAGCGGGTAAGCTGTGATGCGTCAATGACAAGTATTGCTTTGTTTATTGTTACTGCTATTGAAATATTTGATTCCGTTCTTGGATTTCAGTTTCTTAAAGGGGGGAGAGATCGTGTGTTTTATGTTTGTTTTGCTGTGTGCAACACAGCGACTTTACAAAAGTAAAAAGTTGGATAAAACCTAAGTCCATGTAAAGAGTGTTGGTTCTTCAACATTGATTGATTCCTTGCAAAACGAACCCTGAACTAACATGGCATTGTACGGCTTTCTGATTATTACCCATACGTTAGTACTGATTAACAATTTTGCAAAACACAACTCTTGCTGATTTGTTTCCGTTTTGCTTCCCAGCACCTCGACCCGTTCGTCCGCGGCCAACTTTCAGACCAACCCGGCCAACTGCTCCTCGGCGTAAGTAATTTTTGGACAAAATATTTTTTGACAAAACGTAACTACCCCGAGATGCTTACATTACATTTTGACAAAACTATCCTAAGAGGTGTATATCAAAATTAATTTATGCCCCTTATACTAAGTGTAATGCGCTCGACATGGTAAATTAATTTGTGTTCCTTAATAATCTCTTGTAAATCGCTTTTCTCCATATTGACAGCATCCTACAATCCTGTCGCTGTCTACCCGCTAAACGTCCTCACTAAAGGCAGAGATATGAGTGCTCGTAAAAACCCTCCGGCCACCCTCGGCAGCGTTAGACCAGCTCGGGGACCCAACGGGAAACCAGGATCCTCCTATCAATTCTTCGGCCGCCCAAACAGCTATATACAACTCCCGAACAACGGTGCATTGGACACAGTGAAATCCATTACAATATCTCTGTGGGTGTACCCCCAGAAGCCTGGACCACTTGTTAATTATAACCCCAAGGGACAGGGAGTGCAGATCTGGATGGTTAGCCGAACTCAGTTGTTCGTGCGATTTGTCCGACGCCGAGGTCGTCGGCTGACTTCGCCGCTTATTTACAGAATATACCCCCGAAGCTGGAGCTACATCACAGCGACATACAAGCAGAGCACAGGCGTGGCGAGACTCTATGTGAACAATCGACTGGTTAAAAGAAAAGTTATCGGAAAAATCCAATTGGCAACTAACTATCCAGTCCGAATTGGAGCCAAAATCAAGGGCACCAGGTTTTTCAAGGGACGTTTGGCCTGCCTTCAATTCTATAACACCGCTCTGACCGGAAGACAGATTGCCGTGAGAAAGAAGATGTGCTTTAAAACACGCGGTAAGATGGTTTAACAGATGGCTTACAATCTTACATGTCTAAAAGGGAGGTTATGGGGGATTCTTCTATGTTTAGGGTTGAGAGTTATTAGAGGGAAAAATATACACCACCAAACGCGCCTAGCCTTTTTTGGCGTTATGCACTTAATATTCTGATTTTAGAAATTTATTGAAAGTTCATTGTTCTCTTTTATTCAAAAGTCCACTTAAATTAAATCCATGAAGTCAAACATGTATGATGGCCACCCCAAAGCCAGATAAATTTAAGTTAAATGGTTTTGGTAAAAATATAACAAAGAAACCCAGATTTGCGCTCTAAAGAAGCTACAGAAAGGCTAAGCTTTTCTTGATGTTTACTGTTAATTCTCCTTAGTTTTCATTTCATTTTCTTTCCTTTCAGTCCCACTACCAGTAAGTTACAAGCCAAAACCAATCAGACCAGGTCAGTTTTGATTACTTTGAAATGTCCTTACAATTTATCCTCAACCCGTCTGCTGAGAAATGAGAGGAAAAAGAAATTACTGGAGGCGATACAACGTTGCTGCAAAGGAACAAGAAATTCTCGCATCTGACTTTTAAGAAAAGTGCCACAATAAGAAGGAAGAATTGTTTTTTCGAGCTTGGGATTAGAAAGGAAATGCCAACCCAAGGGAAAAAGTCTAACTTTATAACAATATATCATTATTTTTATAAAATTAACTGTCCTCGCTAGTTCCACCCCTAGCACCGGTTATTTGGGTCGTCACGCAACATGACGATTCAAGTAATGGCTGCGAAGGGGACTGCGCCTGCGCCAGTTCGCGTTATTAATTTCATTCATTTGCTTGTTTTCTAAAGTATGCCGAAAGAGACTGGACATAGGTTTCCTAGTAGAGAGCGGCAGAATAAGCTCTGGTAATTTCCAGCGCACTCTTCGTTTCATCAAGAAACTTGTAGTGTCGTTCCCACGTGCAAGGATTGGTCTCGTGTCTTATTCCAAGCGCGCCTCGAAAGTCTTTGGATTTTATAGGTAAGATCGTCTTCTCGCATTAACCTTTTTTGCAGCAACTGGAAATGACGGTCGCAGGTACAATGGCTAATTTCCTCTATGGGACTGAATATTTATTTTGATGAATACAACTACCATGATTCCCTGCAGTCGCGTCTCATAGAGGGAAATGACCATAAAAGTGATGTCGATAAGTTTCTGTTTGATTGAGATGCTACACAGTAGTATGGTAGCGTTTTTAGCTCCACAACAGGGAGTTTAAGAAAACGACGACAGTAATGAGAACGCCGCTAAACAAAAAGTTTAATGAGCAGAACAATGACGGTCCATGTGCGTTAGAAAACTTGGTACATTTCTTTGCCATAGAAAACAACAACGTGAAATGACCAAATTTGGCGTTGACTGCAGAACGTGAATCATTTCAAATTTATCGCTATATCCCAGATTCAGTTTCGTGATAGTTTTGACAGTGGTAAACAAAGTAAATGACTTAAGAGTACCGCGAAATTCGTAGGTAAAATATCAAAACATTTTAATCGACGTTTTCCTCGGCGTCGCCGTCGTGATTACTTTAACTCCCTATGACTGGAATAACTACCAGTTACCCATACCCAGCCACACATACAAATAAAACATATTACAATGACAGATCGCCATTCAGTCTTAAATTTCAAACTATTTCTTCTTCCTTTCAGCTTCCGAGGAAGAAGAAGAAGTCTACTGCGAGCCATCGGCGCTACTCCATCGTTTGGAGGCGGGCCTCGAACTGGTGCTGCTCTCAAATACGTGAAACAAACTTTGTTCAGCGGCCGATCACGTAAAAGAAAAGTACTTTTTGTAATAACACACGACAGGTCCTATGATAATGTTGCTATCCCAGCTGCCACTTTGCGCCGCGCGGGAATCGAGATTATTTCTATTGGGGCTGGAAAAGCTCCTAGCACCTCACAGCTTCGTCAAATGGCGGGAAAACGAACTGGAGCCATGTTCACATCTAGCTTCAGAACACTGCTCTCTATTGCAAAGATCGTTGAGCAAAAGGCGTGTAAAGGTGAGATTTTTACCTGTGAACAACAAATTTTAGATTCTTTAGCAGGTCACTGTTTTGCAGTTATCCAGGATAAAAAATATTAGATCCCACAGCGTCTAATGTCGTTAAAGTAACCCATTCTATCTTGCTACTTTTATTCACGGGATTCATTTACCTTAACTGCGATAAATTTGATGGTGCATTAATAACCCCTGCATTTTAATTGCATACCAGTATAAAATATTGCGTGTTCTATCTACCTAGATTAAATTATTTTCTGTCGTTGACTTATTTTAGGTCCCAGGCCTTTCGTAAAGCCACCACCAGGAGGTATGTGACTGACCATTGCATTGCACACATCATGCGGGCTTATCTTTGTAGATGTTGGACCGAGCGAAAATAACTACCAATCATCTTTTCCGACTTTTTTCATGCGATGAGTCTTCTTTGTTGTTGCTGATGGATTTCGTTTCTGTTATTTACAGTTCTACCAAGACCAAAGCCTCATGGGAAAGGTATGTAGATGACTATGATCAGTTTCTATAACACCTTTAAAAAAAGAAAGATTTAGTATCATAGAAATTTTTCTTTCTTTGTTTTCATGGCGCCAAACAACAAACGACGACTACAAGCGGTCAAAGCAACTCTTAGCCTGGAACAAACGTTTACTTTTGTTTTTTTAACTTGTAAAAATACCTCAAAAAATTGACCAAGAGATAAGGGGATTGCATTTGAATGTGTTCGAAGCATAATATTCATCATATTTTGATATTTTTTGTTTACAGTTGTTTCCCGTGCCCTTGATATTGGGTTAATCGTGGACGCATCTGCGAATGTCGCCGGGAAAAGACTTATTCGAATTCGTAACTTTTTGAAACAAATCGTGGCGTCCTTCACAGTGTCTACATCATTCACTCGCTTTGGAATGGTCGAGTTCAGCAATTATCCAAGAAAATTGTTTGATTTCAACCGATTCCCAAATCAAGCTACCTTAATCAATGCGCTTGGTCATGTACCGTACATGGGGGGCCAAGCAATGCTGGGAAAAGCCTTGAAGTATTCCGCAGTGAAATTGTTCTCACGGAGCCCCAGAAAGAAGGTTGCCATAGTGGTAACAGGCAAGTCACTTGACTCGGTTGCAGGCCCCGCGCGTGATTTGAGGCGCGCTGGCGTGAAAGTGGTCTCGGTGGGTATTGGAGTTTATAGCGTCCCACAGCTGCAACAGATGGCTACTAACAAACGAAGTGTGTTTGCGACAAAGTTCAAGACTTTGAACAACATTGTCAGAGCGATCAAACAGAAAGCTTCCAAAGGTATGTTTAGTACTTCTGTACTCCTGCATTAAACTGTAATGAAAATGTAATCAAGACTATACTGAGAACTTTTTAAAAAACCACTGCATCGTAAAACAATTTGATTTTCACAGTTTTTTGTAATCACAGAAAAAGTGAGGAGACGTCTACGTTTTAAAATTTGTGTATACTGGGTTTAATTTTCACACTTTGCTATGTAGCTTGTCAAGTAATCTGATACAAATTGCGGGTATCATTTTTTCAAGATACATTTGAGATACTTTTTAAAGATACAGTACAACCCCTGTTAAACGGCCACCCTCGGGGAAATGGATAGTGGCCGCTTAATAGAGGTAAAAACAATAGAAAAGCCCTCATTGGGACTTTGATTTCTGGCCGCCAAATACAGGTGGCCGTTAAATAGGTGACCACTTAATAGGGGATCAACTGTATCTCTAAAAAGCAGATAAGAATCCGAGCATGTATTGTCACTTATTAACTGACACTGGTATTTTGTTACATTGTATTCTTTAGCTCTCCGTCCTGTCCCTCGTCCCTTGCCGGTGAGACCTCGACCAGGTGCGTACGAATTATGGGTAATCTGTGCAACAACTATTTCTTGACGTCTTTTATAGATACATGTCAAGATTATCATCAGAGTCTTAAACCAAAGAGTGAAATGCATATCACTCACTAACTCTACTTGTCCTTGCCAACTTAGGAGGAAGACGTCCGTACAGATTCATTGGCACCTACAAAGTTCCACCCAGGAAATATCTCGGTCGGGCAATCCCGATTAAAAACCCTACATACGGACGTATAATATGTGAGCGCATAGCCCGTCGGGGTCGCTACCGAGCCTTTGCAGTCCGCGGGGGTCGTCAGTGCTTTGTTTCTCGCTCCTCCCCACGTAAGTTCATGGTCTACGGCCGAACAAGGTCGAGGAAACTTGGGCGCAGTATCAGGGTCTACATTAGATCCAGAGGTTGGTGTTATAAGTATTGTTTCTCTAGATTTTTCTATCCTTATAAGCGACCTTCACTGCTGGAAACAAGTGACAGGCATCCAGCAAATTCGAGTTTCACGTAATTATTTTGGATCGTGCGATCTTTTTCTATACAAGAAGAGTCCAACTATATGGTGTAATCAGATCAAAAATGGCTTCACACGACAAAAATTATGCTCCGCGCAATATCAAATAGGGACGGTTAATCCCTTAATCCTTTACCATGACTTATATTTATTCAGCAGCTCCCATTAGACCCAAAGCCCGACCCAGAATTCGGCCTCGAATTCGTCCCAGGCTTCCGCTTCATCCCAGGCCCCGGCCAGTAAAACTACCTTTACCAAGGCCAAGAAAACCAGGTTTGTTAAAAATTTCATTTCAGATTTAAAAAATGTCGTATCCTTGATGAAAGAAGGTGGAGACTTTTTTAACGATCATGTATGGATGTTATCAAGACTGTGAGCTCTATGAATCAGCCATCCATCTTGTTTTCAATTTTTTCTAGCATAGTCCAGTAAACGTTTAACAAATTATTTTGAATTCACTTATTTTTAGGTGTACGAATAAGACCCAGGCTTCGACCAAAGCCGCGACCAGGTATAACAGTGTTGGTTTTTTTGGGTTTATTTTACCTTATTACCGGACTCTTGTGTTGACTACTGTAGTGAAAGTGCATACTCTGTTTCTTTAGGAGCAAAATACAGATTCTTTGGACGCTATCGTGCTCCACCCAAAAAGATACTTGGCAGCCCAACAGTGACGTTCAGAAGTCTGAAGTTTGCAAGAAAGAACTGCCAGCGAGTAGCGCGCATGCGCCGTGCCTGGGCCTTCGCTTTGCGATTTGGTCGCCAGTGTTACATCGCTCAAAAAAGTCCGCGCAAGTTTACAAAGTTCGGTTTTCCTCGAACGAAAATGCCTGGAGCACTGAAGGTTTATATCGCTAAAGGTAAATAGGAGACTGGTGTGATGGGCGTCTTAAAGCATAATAAGAACTTCATAGAAACTATTGAATTATTTGTTTTACTTACTGTATGGCGTTATATTAACCCGCACCTAACCCCATTCATTTCATTGGAGTTATGAATTTCCTTGTCCCTGGGAGTTATATCAGCAGTGATTTGAGGTCCGTCACTTGATTTGAAAAAGCATTTCATTTGTGGGGTACAATAACTGGTTTTATTTGTAAATTCTCCGTGGCTTTGTTTTTGTTGCCATTGTTATGTGCAGATATAAGGTGATATCTGTGTTGTTTTCCAGGAGGTCGTTCCATACCAATAATAAGACCCAGGCCTCGACCCAGACCAAGGCCTTTCCCCCGTCCGAGGCCCCGACCGAGACCAGGTAGAGAAACAGTTTCTTGTTAGTTATATCTGCGCTTGTAAAAATTATGCTCTCAAAACAATACAGGTAACCTTTAGAAGTACTTGCGATGGAGTGTAATGGATAATGTTTTGAAAGACAGACCAAAACTCCCCAAGTGCTGGTACAGGCTGCAAACAGTGACATATTTCAGGAAGTTGAGCGAGCAAGAAGCATGAGATTTCAAGAGCTGGCTCTATTATTTGATATGGAAAAACTTCTTACGGTCCAAAGATATTCTGTGTTTTGAATCATACACTCATTTTGCACTTATAATGTTTTCAACTATTCTCTGTTTAAATGCTGTAGTCAATTTACTTAGAGGTAATTAATTTAAATTCATTTTAACATTGTACCTTTTTATAATCTTACTGTATATTATTTTTAGAGTGTTTATTGTAGCAAGGGTATTTTGTAAATAATGTTATCCCAATAATTAATTCATTTGTAATTAATTTTCACGACCCCACAAGCTTTGAGCTTTAAATCTTATCGTGTTTAAATAAAGAATATGTACGTATGTATGTATACTTCATACTGTTCCTTCTCTCACTACACTAAGCGATCCATTTACAATGCGAGCAAAACTAAACAGTAGTTTGTTTATGCTTGTTTGTCTCAGGACGCAAAACGTACAGGTACAGCGGACTCTACCGACCACCACCAAGGAGAATGCTGGGAAGTCCTATTAGGAAATTTAGAAGCCGACTTTTCGCACGCAGACGGTGTGAAAAAATAGCAAGATCAGGCAGATATCGAGCATACGCCTTACAATATGGCCGTTACTGTTATGTTGCTCGGTTAACAAGTAGAAAGTTTACCAGATATGGACGCAGCGTATCCAGGAGACCCAGTGCTCTTAAAGTCTTCATAGGGACCAGTGGTACGTTTTCCAACAAATACTATGTGGGGCTTACTTTGTAACTAGAAGGTTAAGGATTGTCAGAGAGATTTAATAAAATAAGATTTTATCAAAAGAGACGATCGAGCAAAATTGGTGTACAGCTTTACAGACCACTATGGAAGCTAACATTGTTTACAAAATCCATTTGCTCAACTGAGCAATTTTGCAACAAGGCCAACCTTTAAAACTAAGCTGTCACAGATTAAGACCCCATGAGCAGCTTAAAACGAGGAAAATATCACTTTTTACATTCTAAGTGTTATAGTTTATCTCCTGGCTGATTCAATACTACCGCAAACTTGAGCAACGTCTTACACTGACCGTTTTCAGTTAGCAACTAGTAGCTATTTTGCTGGTTCTAATGCTGTACATTAACTTGTGCATCTGTTATCTTTGTATTTAGGAGGCATTCTCAGACCTAGACCTCGAATAAGACCTCGACCTCGAATAAGGCCTCGACCCAGAATTCGACCCAGACCTCGAATCAGACCTCGACCTCGAATAAGACCTCGACCTCGAATCAGACCTCGACCCAGAATTCGACCCAGACCTCGAATCAGACCTCGTCCAAGGCCTCGGTTACCAGGTATTTTTTGTCTTCTGCAACCTTGGCAGGTCAAACATGGAAACCTAAACAGATTCGTTTTTTCCTTCTCTTAGGAAGAAGAAGAGTTGTCCGCAAATATCTTGGAAGCTTCCGAGCTCCACCGAGACTGGGACGACCAGTGCGCACCTTCAGACGTCGAACATACGTTGTGCGCTCCTGTTTCCGTTTAGCCCGAGCGCAAAGGGCAAGAGCTTTTGCCATCCGAACAGGACGACGAGGAGTCAAGTGTTACTTGTCGAAAATGACTTCGGTTAAATTTACAAGACTCGGCAAAACTCGATTTGGAGGCCTTAAGGTTTACGTTTTGAGAAGAGGTAATTTACCAACATTTAATGTGTCAGCTAAAACAGTTTCTACGTTAAAACAAATAACGTTTCCATCAAGTTTACACGCCCCTTACTGACTGTTCGACTTCTTTAGCCGGGTACACTCGGACTGAATGAAAATTATTCACAGATTGCAGCGAAAATAAAAAAATTGAACTTTATTTCAATATCAAATGCTCCATTGCACTAAGACAATTGAAGTTGAAATTTTCCACGATTTCTACAACGAAATACGTTTTCGTTTTCGTTGTATAATGGTCTCGGTTATCTTCTTTAAGGTTTTTTAAAGTTTACATCACTCGTCTTGCTAGCATGGCCATATCTACTAAGCCTGTGGAACTGGGTCCCCTATTGTAACCTAGCTCACTAAGCCAAAGTAAGAAATAAAGACTTCTGTTGTAGGCAGGAGCCCGTGACCCGGAGCCTCCATATGTATTACACCCTTGAGTCAACATGGGCTCCTGTTATAGGTAATGAATAAGCTATGAAGTGCGTAGTTAACAGACTATCCCTCAATACCTCCTAATTCAGGCTCACCAAGACCAAGAATAACACCCCGAGTGAGACCACGAATCAGGCCTCGCCCCAGACCTTCACGTCGCGTATGGAACTATCGTCGCCTGGGTACTTATAGAGTTCCACGTGGCCGTTCTTCCCCAGGGCGCAGATACTTAGGTACGGTCAAACCAAGAATAAATCCCACCAAACAGTGCGCTCTCATGGCGCGGAAGAGACGCTACCGCTTCTTTGGTGTACGAAGTAGACGTTACTGTTACGGAGCAAGAACTCGGATACCGCTGACCAGATTTGGCCGAACAACTGGTCTTAGTGGAATGGCTGTTTACAAGATCGGAAGAGGTAAGTCTAAAATACTGGAGTTCCACGTGTAGATTTTTGACGTGACGAGACGTGGTCGTAATTTGTTTCAATTGAATTTTCATGCTTCCCAGGTCCCCTTAGACCAAGACCGAGAGTGGCAGTCTGGCACTACCGCTATGTAGGCCGCTTCAAATCACTCGCCCCCAAGCGCTTGGGCCGGTTTGTTGGGCGGATAACGGGAACTAAGAAAGTGTTTAAATGTGCGCGCACTGCTAGGAAGATGGGTTTCCGCGCGTTTGCTTTGCGTAACCGAGGAGATTGTTACGTGTCGAGATATTCATCAACTTACTCCACTAAAAAGCGTTTGTTTGGACGCTTCAGAGGAAGTTCTGGTACACCACGTGCCATAGATGCTTATGTGATCGGAAAAGGTAAGACAGATATAGTGTGGTTAAGATATTTCTAGTAAAGAGCACGGATAAGTGTCATTCTGGCAAAACTTCGTTTGGTCTTCCACGAGTTTCTAATTTGTTTTTGATAACAAAAAAAAAACTGCGGACACTAAAGAATACTCTAATTAGACATGGCACCGTGACAGCTCGTCCTGCTGCTTAGCAACTCTGGTGACAAAACAAACACGGGTCCTGTCGTGCCTGCTGTCGTCCATTCTCCAAAATGAGATTTTGTTTTTCACTAGTAGAAACTGGCTCCACCGACTGCAACGCGTACAGTCTGTTCAGAAATAGACCGAAGACAATACGTAGCGACCAATATTTTCACAGAACATGTCAGAAAACATAGTCTACAACGCTTTTTCAGAAAGTTGTAAGAACTGTTCAGCCTTGTTATATTTGTTAAGTGTTTTTCAAAGCGTGCCATTCAACTCAATTGTTAGTCAATCAACTTAAAATTATCCCAGTCGTGGCCCAAGGCAAAGTGAAGCGAATATCCCTAATTAATACATTTTGAACGTAGTGGAATCGCTTTAGTTGACTATCACTCTTGAAAATAAAACTGTTATTTGTTTCTTTCCAAGGTCGTTTTAAGCCTCCCCCCAGACCTCGTAAAGGAGGTTCTGTTTGGCATTACCGCTGGCTTGGACGTTTCCGGTCACTAAAAGCACGAGGTCTGGGAAGGAGATTAGGCAGAGTGACAGGGCGAAAGAAAGTGTTCAGCTGTGCTATGCTGGCAAAACGCAATGGTTATAAAGCATTCGCTTTGCGCCGACGCGGTATCTGTTATGGGACTCGTTCATCTAGAGCTTACACATCCAAGCCAGTTATCAAGGGCCGCTTTAGAGCTGGTGCAGGAGGAGGACGATTCATTGATGCTTACATAATAGGGCGAGGTATGTCATGCTAGTATTTTAGCTGATGTAAAAATTTCACAGGAACGAACAGTTCAAAAAACAGTTGTGGAGCGCAGTCAATACCAACTTAGAAATTTGCAGTGTGTAAGAGAGAGAGAGAACGGATAAATGTCAACAAGACGACTTTTTCGTTTCTTGGTTTTCTGTCAAGCTATTTACTGTTAGAATACAGTTTAGGCTGGATATTTGTACACTGAGATGTGTTAGTCTTATTTCAATGCTTCGTTAATTATCAGAACACGTTCACTTGATGTTGTCGTCAATTTATTCCGTACATACGTTTTCTTCTAGGTCATTACAGACGGCCATTAGGAAAAGGCAAGTACTATATTTGAAGGTTCATTTTCAATCAGGTTTTGTATTTGTATCAAAAGATTCCAAAGATTTGTCAATCTTTGGCTTTTTAGGCTTTTGTGCATATAGAAAGAAAACAAACCAAAAACTTCAAATTGCTACAATCCCGGTTGATAAATCGAAAATTTAATTGTTATATGAAGTGTCAACTAAATGGACACTGAATTTTTACCATAGGTGCGGACGTGTGGTATATGTTCAACTGAAACTAAAATCAGTAGTGACACATAACGTATATGAAATAAGTCAACATGTGAACTGCAGGCGACATAGAAACGGGTTAGGAAAAGAGTTCAATTCCCGACGGGATTCGAGCCTACGACCTTTGAAATTTCTGGTGCAAAAGCTCTACATAGCTATGAAACTGCGGAGGCTCAATCACCACTACAAAACCAAGACATCCTTATTTGATCTAATTTAATTTTCTTTCTAAAGGAGTTAGAGGTCGCTCTAGAAAAACAAGGCAACGAAGAAGAAAGATGATAAGAGCAGTTAGAAGAAAGGTCAGAAGAATTAAACGAAAGAGGGCACGGATAGCAAAAACTAGAACACTTGAAAGAAGGATAAAAACACGTGTTAGACGACTAAGAGGTCTGAGGAGGAAGGCTGTGCGAACTGCGCAACGGGTAAGGAGTTTGAGACGATTAAGGAAACTTAGACTACTGCGACTGGCAAGAAAAGCGAAACTTGCTTTGACCAGGAGAATACGGCAGATGAAGAGGAGAATCCGTGCACGGAAATTACGGCTAAGGCGACAGTTACAACGCGTGCGAGCAGCAAGACGTCGGGCGAGAATACGACGAGCAAGAAGAAGAGCTATGCAGTTGTTGAAATTGCGAATGAGAAGGCGTTTGCAAAGACTGCGACTGTTGGCTCAACAGAGGAGGGCGCGTGCACTCAGAATGGCCAGGTTACAACGTTTGAGACGGTATCGAATGTTGGCCAGGTTACAAGCGAGGCAGAGAGCACAGAGGAGACGAATGATGTCGCACATCAGACGAAGAATGCTTCTTATGCGACGGAAATTAGCTCTGAAGCAAAGAGCTCTTAGAGCTCGATTCCAAAGTAGACGACAGAGGGCTGCGCGGTTACGACTCCTGTCATATAGAATAAGGATTCGTCAAAGAAGAATGAGCAGTCAGCTGTCACAAATCAGGAGAGGGCTGATAGCCTTATCAAAAAGAATGGTGTATTACAGGCGTTTGAGGCGTTACAAATTCCTGGCAAGACTGCGAGTTTACAGGCAACGGCAGATGAAAAGAGCGAGCATGGTTCGAGTCAGGTGGTTCAGATATCAAAAGCAGTTAGCGGCCATCAGAACCAAACAAAGAATGTTAGCGCTGAGGCAACGACGTGTTCTTCAGAAGTTTCAGGCATTTCAAAGAAACAGAAGATTGATGTTCATGCAACAACAGCAGAAACTCAGAAAATTATTGCAGACGATGAATTCACGTCGAGTTCGAGGTGAGTGAGTTTAATTGAAATTCTTTGATTGAGATTACGCTGCTTATAATGCTTTGTGGGTGGGGATGTGGTGGGGTTGCTTATTGGAATGAGGACCGAGTTGGAATAGAATCGAGCCTTGCTAAACGCGAATCTATCCGCGAGTGCTTTAAGTATTTCCACAAAAAAGACGAAATTCGTCAAAAAAAAAAATTGTGAATCACGTTTGAACCATTCTACGACGGCCACATGGAAATGAACAAGTCATTGTACAGAGACGCTATCCAGTGAACTGTTAACTAAAATTGTGCTTTACATTTCAATGCAGCTGGGAAGAAGCGAGGAGATATTCTAAACAAGGAGCTAAAGAGGAAGAATTCATCCAAACAGATAAAAAGAGGACCTAACACTGGTAAGAAGGTGGTTAAAAAATTTTTGAGAAGTAAATTTCTGTGATCAGTTATTAAACAGACGCACGGTAACATGGAATCTATCTGTTTCATATAATTAAAAAAACAATACAAAATATAAATGACGTCATCTAGATATATACGTTTGTCCTCTGATTGCTCATAAGTAAGAACCAATCAAAATGCGAGAATAATTTGACTTATCGTGTATATTATATAAAACTCGTTTGACCGGTATGACCACGACATCTGATTGGTTCACAGCCAAGCAAATCTTCTTTCGACAGATAAGCCCGACACCACCCTGAAGGTTGGGCGGTCAGTTAATCCCGCTACAATATACACATCTCTTTTTAACACTTATGTAATATTCGATGGTAAAAATCTTTAAACAATACCACGCATGCATAACCAATTATTCTCCCACAAAATCTCTCGTTTACCAAAATGACATGCATCTCATTAAACTAGTTTTGGATTGACAAGTCATTATTTCAGTGCTTATCACTTCATGTAAAACCAAGTGATCTAGTTATCCGAGATGTGCTGCTATTGTGGATTAAATTAAAGTTCTATGTGGCTCGATTTTCGGTTTACCCTTCAAAGCACGTTATTATGGAAGACTATAAATGGAATTTTCCCAACATTTCGTTTTCAGTTCCAAAAGAGTTCCATTCAGCAGATTACTTCTGGTCGTTTGAAGATTCTGAGGGTAATCAATCCGATGATGCTGTTCGGAAGCGTGCAGCGCAACTTATGGGAGGATCGCTTGTTGTTGCGACAAGTGATCGAGGTCACGTGGCAGACACTGGTAAACCCAGAGGTTGGATCTCCCTTGGAGACTTTAAAGGTGATAAGAGCCAAATATTTTCGTTCGCGCGCGATTGGTCTAAAACGCGACACGTAACTGACTATTACCCGACTAAAACTTGGGGATGTCCGAGTGATATTCCCCAGTTGTCAAAACTGCGTGTGTTGCGAAAAATATTTGAAAGATGAATAAGGAAATCTTGGTGGTGAAAACACGATGAGGTTCTCACCGTCTTGACTGATGTTTTTTCTCAACAGGAAAGTGCTTCAGCGACCCGGATCAGTGTAGAGATCAAGGAATGACAGTAATGGCTTCCCTGAAACTGGATAAGGAATATTTCCATAAGAAATCTAGCACGTACTTCCTATCAAGCGGAGGTCAAACTACCAAGGCTCGAGGATTTGCTTTCCTGCATCTTCTCGGCCGCTACATCGTAATACTCAGCACAAAAGACAAACAATGGACACTGGAAGCTCGAGATCTTCCAGAAGGATGGGCCAACGTAGCCATTACTTGGAAAAAGGCCGGTTTACTGAAGATGTATGTAAATGGAAAGGAAGTGGCCAGTGGAGAAGCTATGAGTGTTTCAAGGCCAAAGGATCAGTACTCGAGCTTTGAAGTTGGGCGGCCGAATAATTCTCACTCACCAAACTTTAGAGTGCCTTTAGAAATAGACAACATTGCTCTCTGGGAAAAAGCTCTCGCAAGCAAGGAAATTAGCGCATTGGCCAAGAAAGGTATTGAAAATTTAAGTGGACTATAGCTTTCCTTTTTTTCTAAATTACCTTTGACAAAAATTGAAAACAAGCAGTGAAAGGAGCTGATTACCGAAAAAAGGCAATGACTAAGCATAATTAAATACGCATTTTATGAATGGTCTGGGATGAAAAATGAAAACTGGATTCCATTCTTAGCCATGTTCGATCAGCTTTAAGGTTACCACTTATGTAACTTAGAAATTGTCTGAAGTCTTTCATAATCGACACTTACTCATATATTCATATTTTACAATAGCTTTATGTTTTTTTCATTTCTTTGCTTCTTTTTATTTTCAAAATATCACTCATCTTTTCTATATCTGTTATACATAAATAGCTTGACTTTGCTAATAAACTCACTCTATCTTCCATTTAGATTTAACGAGAGCGTCCAAACAAGAGGCAATTAAAGAATAAACATCAGCCCAAGAGGAAATACGCAAGACAATTTTTAGACACAAAGGAACGAACATTTTTGTTGGTTAGAACTTTGTAGTTATACCAGTCTGCCTTCACATCAAGTCCAGCCACCATTAAAGGGGAATGGTGTTTCTTTTGGATGTGACTTCATTTGACTGTTGGCCCGGTTTGTTCGAAAGGTGGATAACGCTATCCACCGGATCAGATCAATCACTATCCAGCGGATAGCGTGGTTTGTTTTGTTAACACTTATCCATTGGATAGCGGTTTACCCTGTGAATAGCGTTATCCAGCCTTCGAGCAACTGGGGCCAAGTCTCTACCTTCACTGCTAGTTGTATTTTTTTGTAACCCTGTGTCAAAACCGTGTAGGCGGGTTTGGCGATTTTCGTCCAGTGCAGGAAGGTGTGAAGGGTTGAGATTTTGACACGTTTTCTAATGCGCTCAACTCAAGAATTTGCTTGGTTTAGCATTATCAAAGTTTTGATAAATCACTCGAGAGGCAAGAGGATAATTGTGAGTCTTTTATAGGATATAAGAATATGAAAGTGTGATGACTGTTCTCTTCATAAATATGTGGTTTCCATTATTACCGCCAGCAAACCCTCAGGGCTTAGTAATCGCCGTTAAATGTCTCAATTTTGAGTAAAATTAGGTAGTCTTTTAGTTCTTGAGCTTACAGGGGTCCATAACCAAAATACAACTAGTATTTGTAGTCTTGTGCATCAAAAATTCAATAAAAAAATCATACTTCTAAAACAGACGTATTGTTCAATTTAATATGTAGCACAAAGGAGAAAAGCAATTGATTTGGAAAGTTCCGTTGTTATTAAAAAGTATTCATTGCAATGCATAAATCATGAAAAGACTCTCTTAATTTTGCCAAGTTCCTTTCAGCAACCTCGTTGAATCAGTCAGCTGGTTTGCGATTCTCGTTATCCAATCAGCGATAAAAATAGCTCGAAGACTTAGGACTGAATCTATGACGTCATGCTGCTTAGCAACCTTTGTTGACGAAGACCGCTGGCTCAGTCAATTCCATAGACATGGTGGCATTTTGTCCTTAACTGGTACTTATTCTCCCAAATGTGTTCCCAGCGTTAGACAAATTGAGAGCAAACGGAGAGAGGACTGAGGACTTGATTAGTCTTCCTCTGCTTTGTCCAAACCTTTCGCTCCTTTTTCCCTCTAAAAAACTGAAGATCTGAAACGAGCTACATTTTATAGAGTTATACAGTGTGTTTCTTAATCGTTGTCTCATGTGATAAAGGATTAGTGTGCGCCCGCGATCATTATCTCTGATCATTGCCATGCGGTTCATAACAATGTATTTAATCTACGGTGAACTATGAGTGGCAAGAGTGTCGAGTATTTTTCGAGTCCATAGCAGTTTCTAGAGGACATGACTGTTAAATTCTGTTATATCGCCTCCCAGTCTTTCTTTTTAACATGTACCCGCACGAAAACACCCAAACACAATGACTTGGAGACAAGCTCAATTTTTACTCATAAATTATTACTACTGCGTGTTCATACCTCCGAGCGAACGTAATTTTCTGAAATTTATCGACGGAAGATTGTTTTCTAAACAACAGTTTATGTTAATGGATTGAGAAATTATTTTCTTTAAATACCAAATTGGTGTTGCGCAGAGGTTATGTTCTTATCGTGTAATCTGCTCCGCTAGCAAGGTTTGTGTTCATAGTTTTCCCCATTGTTTCACTGTGTTGAAAGCCCAGCAATTGAGGCGTTATTGGCGTGATATTCCGACGCCTTGTTCACTTGAAGAAAGAGCTAATCAATTCCAATGTCTTGCCTTAAAAACAATTTCCAGCTTGAAAGAGACGATCGCGAGCCGTATCGATGGAGACGAAGTTGGTTCTTTATCTTGTGGCTCTTGTGGCTCTTGTGTTTATGTGTGGTAAGTGAACCGATCTCCGATACCTTGTGTTTACGTTATTTGTCCTGCTTGGTTGTCAAAGCGAACTTTAACCTTGGAAGGTAAGAAAGTCGAAGATAGTTTTAGAATTAATATGTGGAAGACCAGCGACGATGAAGGAATCGCTAGCTTGAAGTTTTGTATGTTTTGTAGAACATGAGACATTGCTGTACCTAAATGATAAGAGACGAGTCTTACATTCAGTCCCCCGCACCTACAGTTTGTCCTGTTTTCAACCATGCAAACCAAGAATTGAAGCAAAGCTCAAGTTTGAACATTAATAGTAGAGAGACGACAGTAGTAAGAAGTTATTGCCAATTTGTTATTCTTAGGAATCGGTTGCGGTACAGCTCACGAGAAGAAGAGACGTTTGACCTCACTGGACTTAGCCGCAGGTAAATAAAGAGAATCGAAAGAACTTATGAAAATTGTTATGTAGTGTGTATTAGCTTGAGAGAAAATCCTGTGACGCTCATAGCGTGATGCATTATGGGCATGATATTTGACACCTACTTTCATTACTCAACCCCAGAGGTACTCATGAGTATCTTCTAGTTGCATTGTGGGAAGCTTCCTCTGTTCGGTGGGTAGAAAGTGGTAGAGATACGTCTAATCATTGCGCAGCACAACTTTGCAAGTGGGTTAACCATAATATATGGTTACATCAGACCAAGTTCTACATGGAACGAAATTTCCTGCTACTTGGAACACGTTACGGGTGGTTGTTGAGGACATCTTATAACGACACTTTTAACTAGTCAGTAAAGGAAAGTAGATACAAGAGGATTGCAAGAGGGTAAGCCATACTGTAAAGGTCATAAGTGAATATTGTAAATAACGATTAAAAGAGTGTATGAAGGATTTACTCGTCTGACTAAACAGCGAAGTATTTTTAACGTCAAGTTTCTTTCGATGTTACAGAGAAGAGAGTGACGGTTTGTTCAAAAGGAAAGAGTCCACTTACATGCGTGTCCCCTGGGTCAGCTATCGCTATTACCGGAGTGTTTTGGGGTCGAGAATCTTCAGACATTTGCCCCTCGGAGGACGGGGATCCGGTAACAAATTGTCCCACAGCTCCCGAGGCCGAACACATTGTCAAGGAGATGTGCGAAGGAATGGGAAGTTGCGTTTTGGAAGGAAAGGCCGACAAGTTACAACATGGAAAACACTGTTATGGCGTCCAGAAATATCTCCTCGTAAATTACACATGTGTGCCTCAGAAAAAGGAAGCCATTTTGTGTGACTCGGAGAGATCGATAATCTCCTGTCCATCTGATTGGATACTTAAAGTCAACTCGGCGTTCTGGGGCCGTCAAGCAACGGACGTTTGTCCATCGGTAAGAGGACAAGAAGTCTGCCCCGGGGCATCAGAGACTGTCTCCAAACTGAGAAGCAGATGCAACAATATTCCTTTCTGTCCTGTTAAGGCATTTTACAAGGAGTTACAAAATGGAGGTGAAAACTGCCCTCATGTAAACAAGTATCTTGTTATTAACTACAGCTGTCGGCCCAGTCCCGATATAGGACGGCGCGGCCAGCTCGGGCTTATTCCTCTCTCGGTTTACCGCGGACTCAGAAGCAGATCACGTATTTGGAAACCTAGTGATCTCAAACTGAAAGCTTCACAGATAACAAAGATAAAACAGAAGGATAAACAATGACCTAAGGAAAAATGTGGATTCTAGTTTACTGATGTTTATTAAAACGATTCGTTTCATACGTGGGATAAACTGTTTCCATAAAAGCAAAATTATTTATAAATAGCCTTTCCTGATCACGCTTAAATACAAGCATTATATGTACACGACAAGTTTTAATTTAAAAGACGATTTTAGAAAACCTTTGTTGCTTGTAAAATACAAAACTGTTTTTGTAAGTATTAAAGTAGGTAAACCATTCATAGTTTCTTTTTGTTGTGGTACGGTGATTTAATTTCTAGTTTGTAACCTAGTAAAGGCAAAAGTTCATTCTCGTCTTGACAATTGATTGATTCTCGTCGGTGCCGGCCGGGCTTGGACACAAGGAAAGAGAGCGGTAAAACAACTTATGATCGCTAATATTATTCCCGTTCTCACACCGCATTATCCGCGTAGAATTTCAGCTGTTTACCAGCGTTCATAGACGCTCTTAAAATGTCTCCGTGAGAGTTGTGTAAACATTCAAGTTCGTACTGGTTTATTTCAGTGGAAGTGAACGTAATTTGAATAAAAACGCAACTTGGCAATCTGTTAGTGTGGGTGCCATGTTTACATCTGCTGTCTTCCCTCAAGAATAAACGACAAGGGAGGGGAAGATATACACAGACTATGTAACAGGGTCCCCATTTCCAAGAAAACATAAAATCAATCTAATTTAACTTTGGCATCTGACCTAACCTCTTGAGGAAAGGGCTCAAAACTTTGAAACACACGTAAGTTACCGAGGAAAAGACTTCTTTTTTCGGGAAAGCTGACACAGAATAATCTCACAGGTAACTCAGAGTAACATCAGTCAATTCCAACATAGCCAGGCGTAGTCAATCGATAAAAACTAATATCGGAAATCAATCGATTCAATCGATATCAATTGCTGATTGCTATCGATTGACAACTTTTTGACTCACAACTTTTTCTTTTTATCGATTTTCATCAATTGCTATCGACAATCGATATCAATCTTCGATTAATATCGATTGTCGGTTTATCGATTGACTACGCCTGGAACACACATGCAAGGCAGGTTGGGAACAAGTTCCAAAACATACTCATTTCACCGACCCCATGAAACTATAGTATTACAAATAGATCAATACTCTGATAAAGCAGCTCCACAACTTGAAAGAGCTGCCTCAGTTTCTCAAGACAAGCCGAGCACAAAACACAGCCTGAGAGAGTATATTGTAATTTCGTTACATCTTCAAGAATATACGAACACGGTTTTAGTGCAATGGCACCTCGGTTTAACCTGCTTAGTCCGAACATTCACTTTGTTCATGATTTCCGACGAATTTTCGCAAGCTAATATCCGAATTAGTTTACTACGATTGCACCGCATCTTAAAATCTGTTAAAGCCGGCATTTTCAGGTTAAAGGAATTGAAATACCGGCATCGTGGTGATACAAATTGTTCGTAACAGCCGTCAGCAGAAATATTGTAAGCACAATTCGTGATACACTGTGCTGACCCATTAATCGATAGCCTGTAGATGTTCGATGAGTAGAATTGATGATGCATATGGAAAATCAAACTACTGTCTCCTTAACCTTGTAAGAGAAGCAAGGTTCTGTTTCTTGGACGAGGAAGACTCATTAGATCACCAAGATCGTATATCCTTCACTGTCTCGGATTCATCAGTGACGTCATGCATTTCTTTCATTATTAACATCTGGGCGTAAAGTCATAAGTCGAACAAGAAGAGAGAAAAAGTGGAACGAGAAAGGGCCCTGGAAAAAGGTAACTTGAATTGTTTTGGTTAACTACTTTTGTTTTTGTTTTAGTTGTTACACCTTATTGTGGAAATTAGAATCGTTATCACCTCGCCAAAGTAAATCAAGCAAACCAAAATGTGTTAGCTGTAACCTGCCGTTTTACTGGGCGTGAAGAGTGATCGAAGAAAGATTGTCGAGGCCTTGTTTGCCTGCATTTGTGCTTGGATTCTCTGGGCATATAATGCAGTAAAACCATGTTTTGGTAATTTTTGTTATGTCTGGTCTGTCGGAGAAAAGAAGAAAAACATAAATGTTTAGTCTGAGATTAATCGCGTTTAATTTCTCACCGGTGTGTGTTCTTCAACGCCAAAGTTTAACGAAATCCGTTTCTGTTTGGGACTGAAACCCATTAGGCGTATATGTCATGATTATACTGACTTTGGTTGCGAATTAGTTGTGAAATACCTGGAGAACGTTCTTACCTGATTCAGGTGATAGAAGACAAATTTTTACCTGCTCTTAATTTCCAGCCACCCGTTGTGTAAATTGTGTTCAGGTTTCTTCTTGTGGTGAGTTAAAAACATAACGACCCACACTTTGGCGCCCCTCTTAAGTTGTTACCATTGGAAGTGTTTTTCTCCTGTTCTTAACATAGTGTTCTTGTTCATGTATAAGGGCAGCGATGGCAACAAGCCGTTTTATTTACCGTGTATTTGCTGTTTTTGCTGTTCTGGATGTAGTGACGCTCGCGTATGTACAAGGTAGGCAAGCTGTATTTAGGACTCAAATTCCTCAACACGCCAAAAGTGGCGTGCTACATAGATACAAGCCTTTTTTACTTCATGTCAAACATTGTCGGCTAATTTACCCTCCAACATTCGATGCTAATGTTTGTTTTAGGCAGCCTGCCGTTAACTTGGCCAGAGACCAGAAATCTCGAGCTTCACTGATCTTGGTGATGATGACACTTACATACAGTGCAACCACTGTGATACGGTTAACGCCATTTTGTGACAACTTATGTTGCCATAAAACAAAAGCTCAGTCGATGTTATTTTTCTCCATTAATACCGTCAACGCATTATATAATTATAGCGCCTAAATTTTGGTGGCCCCTTGATTTTTTCAGTTTTTATTAATTTATTTATTGGTTGTCAGATTAACCGGTTTCCACTGTACATACAAAATCAACAATGCTTACAATCACTGGAAGGTTTTTTTCGCTGTAAACCACTTACAAACTCGCAGTAGTATTTATATGGATGTCGTGTCTTAACCGTCTCACTCATTCTCATAAGCTAATCAGATTAGCAACTCATCAGGTGGCGTACATTAAACATCTTCTACAAGATATCTATTGCTAGACAGTGATGCAGTGTGTTGGTGTTATTCTGTGTTATTTAAAATACTGCCCTGGATATGATGTAGTTGATGGAGCAAGGTTACAGTGCAATGGTGTGGAACACGATCTAAAAAACTAGGTCCGCAATGCCCACAAATTGTAAAGGGCGAGCTAGACGCCTGAGTGATACATTAGCCTTGTAGAGACAAAAGCGCATAAAATTATCTATTTCAATTTGGGATTTTAGGTGGAGTTCACAGTCAGGAAGCGGGAGCTGGTTTGAGTCAGATTGATCTAGAAGCCTGTGAGTAGCGAGTTACTCTTAACAACCTTCTGCTTCTCACTCTTTCATTTATTTATTTTCCATTCGTAACGGAATCTTTTATTTTTAGCAAAAGAGATCACCGTATGCACGACACAGAGGAAACCACTGAGCTGCTCCTACCCGGGCTCAAACATCGCGGTGACTGGTGTATTCTGGGGTCGCAAGTCTGGTGCAATTTGTCCTTCAGATGATGGTGATACACAACTCGACTGTTTCACTGCGCCGGAATCAGAAGGCATTGTGAAAGGAAAGTGCGAAGGAAAGGAATCCTGTGAACTTGAAGCTAGACATGCCTTATTGCAAAATCCAGGAACTCAGCATTGTCCAGGAGTAAACAAATACCTGACTGTTAATTACACGTGTGTGCCCGATGCTAAAGAAGTCGTGATCTGCGATTCCGAGAACTCCAGTTTGACCTGCCCAGCCTCCTGGAAGATTGGTGTGAACTCTGTATTCTTTGGACGGCAGTCAACTACCGTTTGTCCAGCGGAAAATGGACAGACCATGTGCACTGGAGCACCAGAGAGTCTTGGGATTGTTAAGAAGTCATGTGACGGGCTCACAAAGTGTGACGTGCATGCGTCTTACGACCAAGTGCAGAATGGCGCGGAAAACTGTCCCGGGGTTCAGAAGTATTTGATTATTAACTACAGCTGCAAACCGCATCCAAATATAGGTAAGATGGTGAAGAAATAGAGAAAAGCATTATAAAGCACCAACTGACATAAGAATAAATCTTGTGAAATTGACCTTTTTCAAGGACTGACTGCTCTCTTTCACTTACATAAAGAACACCGATAATAAGACTTTCCACTAACAGCGAACGGCCTCTACAGTCCCAATCGGTCGCAGTCTTGTTTTGTTCTTTCACATAACAAATCTTAGTAAGTATTTGTGTTGATCATGCACTTACAAAGGGAACAAATATTTCTCATTGTAACTTTCTACCTGAGGTATATTAAATGGAACTTCGAAGAATCTTGTTGGAGTTAAGCTTTATGGAGATAGGGAAGAAAGAATCGGGGAGGGGAGGGAGGGGTGGAGAGTCGGAGGACAGAAAGAAGGAAGAGTACAATGAGGGGCCGTGGCTGACCGGATCCCATTGAGTTGTGAACGTCTATCCTCTTAAAATCTCTTCATTCTGCTGAAAAGATAACTGCGATAACCACGACTGTGGACTTTCTGTTTAGGTTGTGAAGGTACTCTAAGCATTACGTTGTTTTTTTTCCATTCCTTAGGAACCGAGGACGATGCCATTCAGAACGACCAAGAACCAGCCCCCGTGAAGGCTCCTGCTCCCAACAAACCTAACCCAGGCCTTGCACCAAACGTTGTGAGTGATTTAAAGCAGTTGGACGGCGGACAACAGATTGAGAAGGTACCGGCCGAGGAGGGAAACAGTATTGTTGGAGAAAACTTGAACATTGGACGGCTAGGCATGGGAGGCTTGAAGGCCTTGGAGAAAATCAATAACCTTATCAAGGCTTCCGCCGAGACTCAAGATGGCGACGATCCTGGACCAGATAATAGTTTGACGGACGAGCAAGCACAGGCAATTGAGCGAATGATTATTGAAGGAATCCATCACATTAAGAAAAAACCTTCACCTCCGGCTGGTACACAGAGGGCCTCAATTCCACGTCAGAAGAACGATCAGAAACCTTTTCCCAAGTTACCTCAACCAGAGAAACGAAAGGGACTCCCGATTCCGTTCCCGCCAAAACTTGGAGCTCAAAGAAAGGATCCCAGAGCGGTCCCAACACCAGTTCAAGTGGGAGTTCCCAGGCTTCAGAAGGAAGGACCGAACGGGAAAGGGGGAACGTCAAGCAATCAGAATGAGGAAAAGAAAACGGTAAATGAGAGTAAAGGATCTTCATTGAACGGACCAGGCCAAGGTCCTGCCAAGATGAGGCCCATTCCTGTTCTTAAAAGTCAGCCTGCAGACGAAAGAAAGAAATCACAGCCTGGAAAACTTCGTGGTTTAGGTCTGGGGAATGCTGGTGCTGGAAATTCGCCTTAGCATGGGAAAACGTATGACAAGAAAAGACTTGAAATGCGAACATTGGAAACCAGACGAATTCTTGTACATTACTAGCGTTATTCGAACTGCTCAAAAAACTGTTTTTATGAAACATCTGCGCGCTCTTTCGCATTAAGCTTAGATTCCTCAAGGAATTCTTTTGACTTACCTAAAAGTTCCCCGTACGAATCTTACCAGACTTTATATCGGTAGTGAAAGAAATCGATGTCTGGTTGCCATCGTTAATTTAAAAAAAAAAACACTAAAGATCAGATTCTGATCTAAAATAGTACTTCAGACTCTCAGCCTGTAAAATGTTTCAATATGTACCGCAATTTTCGTCAAACCAGCTGTGATCCTCGTTAATTATTAAATATATGTTACCGATTGCAGTTAAATGCCGCTAACACAGATATAGCGAGACTACATAATAGGTACTCAGTATTTAAAATCAGATGTCCGTAATGTGGGAGTTGACTTTCTCAACTAGTTCTCCAGGAAAAACAGTTAAGCAAAACCAGGAGAGAAGTTATCATTGTATTTTGTGTTAGCTGCGCCCCAGTACTCTATTGTACTTTCTACAAAGGGAAATGTCCAAAAGGTACGATGTCATTTTTTATTGACCTGGTTAGCGATAAACATAAGGGTAAAGGACAAACAGCTCTTGATGATTTTAATAAAGAAAACAGTTAAAATATGATTTATCATTCCGGTGTGAATTATTCAATGGTCCTTGTGTCAAATTGCTCGCTGTTCTTTCAGGAGTAAAACTGACCAGCAATTGAGTCAGAATCTGTTAGGGCTAAGGAGGTTTAAATTTCACCAGACTCCACTTTCACCAGGTCTGATATTTCCCAGTGATTGTGCTTATCATGTGCTTTGTAGTTGCGTCGTGAGTACGTCATCCATTGGCTCAGCACCTCAAACACGCATGTCTTATTTCCGCCCGCCTCCGCTAGCCTCACTCAATTTCCTAAGCCATGGGCTATGGACCTGTAGACTCACAGTCATACCGTAAATTATTGCCCAAGAAACAGAGCTGAAAAATCGCAGCATCAACACGGCAGCACTAGTAGCAGTTGTGCTGTAATACCCAAGGCATTTTTTTTTTTTTTTTTGCGGAAGCCGATAAACGCGGGTTTTCTAAAGTATTCAGGTCATCTTATTTTTAGAAAAGAAATTGAGAGTTGTAAAAGCAACAAAGCAGTCCTTTTGTTTTTCAGTTTTTGGAAACACACATTAAACTAGTTTTATGTGAGTTCTTTTCCGCTTAAATCCTTTTGTTTACTAAAACAGATTTTAAGTTGTTGTTTTTAATAGGCAACGTTGATATCTGCGTTATCCCTGTAAATTAATAAAAGGCTGTTTACTGTTTCAAGCTTTTCCCGCGAAATGTTCTTTTGAAGATACCGAAGCGTCGCTTTTCACGTTATAGGACACAGCTCAAGGCATTGTTGCCTCGCTTTGGAACAATACTGCTAAGTAAAAATTATGGACTCCTAACAAAACAAAGTAACATTGTTACTCTACAAACCGAGAAGGTTTTTAGACAATTGCACACTGTTTTTCGATTGGCTATTATCATGCCATTCTGTAAGGCTTCGTGCTAAGTTCAGAGCAGAAAAACATATTGCGCAGCTTTCTGCGCATCCCTAGCCCTACTTGCAGGCTCAGGTAATAATGAGATTTGCAATGGTGGAAAGAGCGGTGGACTGTAATAAGGTACGCGAGGATGCCGTTCGGTTGATGTATTTATACTTTGGTAGGGGTGAATTTTTTCGTCTTTTCACTGTTAAGAAAACGAGGCTCCCCCTACCTGCTGAGAGGCTCTCTTGCTTATATATTCAGTGGTTTGCTTATATGGATGCAATATGTAAAGTGGGTTTGTGGAAAAATGTGTCTTCGCACCCGGGCATTTCTTGTGTACCGCGGGGAAATAAAGGATCGATTCGGAAACCTTTAGGTTAATACACCAGCCTTCCATTAGTGACGTTAAAATGTTGCTGCTTATAACTGAAGCATATAATTCGCGCATGCTTAGTACGTTTATCCGCTCTGAACGCGCAAAGTAGCAAGGGAAGGCAGCTTAAGGGAACGTCTTCAACAGTTACCGTCAGATAAATGTCTCCGGAGACGCCTGAGTAAACTTGACGTAAGAATTAAAAATTTAAATACAAAACACAAACTCAAACAATCTTCTTTTCTCGACAAATAAATATGACACTATACTGATATGTCATTGAATTCTCACTGAAAAGTGTCCATACGGCTAAAAGCGTTTCTGAGGTTGATCAGGGGCGAGATTTCTTTCCCATTCATGAATATTTAAAACAAAAATTCGAGGTTTTGACTTTTTTCAGTTTGTGAGCAAGATGACCTCTAACTGGTGCCGAGGTCAGTAAAAATGTGTTGTCTACGGTTCACTTAAATCCACTGAAAATGGATGTCAGCATCTTAGAATAGGATTGGAATACAAGCCATATTTTGTGAAGAAAAGCCAAGCGAAGGATGTGAGAGAATGTTGTCTGGCGATGAAGGAACATTTGGTAATCGTTGTGTGGCTATTGTCTGCTGTGTTGATAAACAGGGCGGACTCAACTGGTACTCTTGATCAGTTATCAGGTAGGAGGTGTAAACACCTTGTTCTGTTGTGGTTAAAACTAGGTTACACTACAAGATAACAAAAACACAGCTGAATTTAAATTATCAGTCGTAAACAGAACATACCACATTTCGCACAACTGTTGCTTAGAATAAAGTTGAGCGTTTAAAAATAGCTTGCGAGTAAGCTCTCCACTCGAGGAGTAAATAGAGAGAAGGGCAAAGCAAAACATCAAACGTTTTCATCTAACACCCATGGTTGGATGGGCCATCTGAACGAACCGAAACTGTACGTCACGTAAATGATGGTTGAAAATATTCAATCGAGTTCAAACATTTCATCCAACATTTTTCAGGCGAACAGTAACGTTGAAAATTTGATTGTTTAGCTAAGACCATAGCATTTAGCTTTCTTGTCAATTTTGGACAGATAGTCATGACAGAAATTGTTCTTCTTTGACGGATTTCTGCACAAGTCACCAGTAGATGTTACCCCTGCCATATGCACATGGCAGGGGTATTTAAACGGCGAAACAGAGGATGCAACTAGATTCCGTAAATACGAATCGGCGGTGGAAATGGTCGAGTTCTTAGAGTATAGGAAACATCTTAGAGTCACAATTGTGCAAGCACTTTACTCGACGGGTTACGAAGACAGTGGTAAATGAAACAATTACATGTAACCGAAGAAGATTTTGATTGAAATTGTTAGTATTGTGGTGAATGGCATTGCCATATGTAATTGTGGGCATCACGAAGAACTTTAAACACTACGATGAGGCTCAGTTTAAGAAGAGTTTATCTCATTTTCTCCCGCAGTTCGAACCGCAACACCAGGTGCAGTTGGGAGACCAAGAAGCGAAATTGACCTAGAAACAGGTTTGTTGAGTCAACTGACATAAATATGAAGTGTATATTAAAATGTTAGTAACAACTGCACCATGTATTTAACAACAGCAAATATCAATTGCTTATCTCAGATAAATCTGTCATCATTTGCGCTGGTGAGAACAAATCCCTGGAATGCTTTTCTCCTGGGTCAAGCATTGCTATCGAGGAAGCTTTCTGGGGCCGCTTGTCATCTGAAATCTGTCCCTCGGAGGACGGAGATCCGGTCACTAACTGCCTCAGCGATCCTACAACAACCCCTATTGTACGGAGTCTGTGCGATGATAAAGAATATTGCGAGATCCCCGCCCGGCACAACGTTTTACAGCCCCCAGGGGTTAAGCACTGCCCCGGTGTGAACAAATACTTGGCTGTCAAATATACGTGTATGCCGGAGAAACGTAAATTTGTGCTGTGTAATGGCGAGACAACAGAGCTTCAATGCGGTCAGGGATGGAAAATACACATTATGTCAACCTACTGGGGTCGGGATTCACCGTCCACCTGTCCTACACCCCTTGGGAAGTTTTTCACCTGTGCAAACTCAGTAGACAGTGTGTTAGCTTTGAGGGAGAGGTGTGCTGGAAGAGAAAGCTGTATTGTCACTGCAGATGATACGCATCTTACTAAAGGAGGAAGTCATTGCCCAGGAATTGATAAGTATGCTCTTATCAGTTACAGATGCCAGCCTCCCAAAGATGCCACAAGTGAGTAAATTAAACAGAAGTTAATTACAACTAGGCAAACAAGTGGGGTGGATAACATGGTTCTCAGTCATGCATCTCCACCCAAAATCCCCTTTTTCCTTTGAGCCTCCCCCCCCCCCCCCCAGATCTGCTATAGTGGACCGATTCAAATATGACTGATATGACAAAAATAAGCGCACTATTCAAAGGAAGCGCTTGCTTTCATATAAAGTTATAGCAAATGTTGTATACGTAGAGGAGGATCCGATGATGTGTCACGAAAAATATTCACGTTGAATTTCACCCAAGAAAATACCAGGCCTACTCTGGGGCCTTAAGTCGCCGTAACTTCAGGCGACTTTGGGCGATTTAAGGCGACCTTAAGCGACTTAAGCAAAATTGGCAGAAAAAAAAAATAGCGATTTAAGGCGATTTGAGAAGATTTAAAGCCCCAGAGTAGGCCTAATACCACTTAACGGCTTATGAAAATACTCTTTCAGACGCTCAAGTGAGTTAAGATTTGTTTAACCTTTTTTAATTCCCTTACATTTCAAAGGTTCGTTCGCGGACAGTGGAAAGATGCTCCTTGATTTACCACAACAAGACCCAGGAAACTTACATCACTCCTCACTGGACCTGACCAAGATCCCTACTCCTCAGCAAGCAGTGGGTGAGCTGAACCTGAGCATGCTACTTCCGGTTCCTCAGTACCATCGTGCAGATAAGCTGAAACCAATTATCGATTTTCTTGGAGAAGAAAGTGGAGGGAAGAATCAGACATCGCTTGGTGGAGAAAATCTTCCTGTTCCTAAAGATTCCAATCCGGTCATGTCAAACAAAAAAGACAGCTCCACCCCAGCACTTCAAGATGGAATTAAACCTTCTAGACTCGCAGTGCAAAATGGTATATCATCATTAACATCATCGTCACAAAGCACCCAGGCAAATGTAGCTTCCACGCTGGGTTTGCCAAGAGGAAATGACGGTGAAATCCAAGCCGTCAACCATGATGTTACTGTGAATTTACCACCATCCAAAACGGTTGCTTTACAAACACCCTCCCAGTCGGCAGCAAATCCAATGAAACAACCGCCAGCTTCTACTGTAATAGAGCCACTTCAGAGTGTTACAGAAGGTCTAGTAAAGAGCTTTTTGACAAGTAAATTTGGCCAGGCACTTGGTAAAGGTCTTCTCGACTTTGACAAAAATGGAGACTCTTCGTACAAAAACATATTGGCGCAACATTTTGGTTCAAGTGTCAAAACAACCGCATCACCAACTAATAAAACTCCCCCCAACCAAGATTTGATTGCCAACCTAGTTTCAGGACTAACACAACGACCCTCAGAACATGATTCAACAGCCAACCCAGTCTCAAACAAAAACAATGAGAAGATCTTCCAGCCTGTCAAACAAGACTTTGGAGCAACTGACAACTTGTCCAGCCCAACTGTTTCTATAGGTAATAAAGTGTTTTCACTCACTGATTTCGCGAATTCTTTGCTTAACGAAAACCAAGATCCAAACGAATCAAAAAGCGTAAATACAGATATTGAATGGAAAAAAGGCAGCAGGAGACATCAAGGTAAGCAGCGAAACAAGGACAAAATCAGAAAACTGGATGAAAAGATTGCCACCTTGGAAACTTTAAGTGATGCTTTAGATGCTTTAACTACGAAGCTGTCTCCAGATGAAAACTCAGAAGACCAGAATCAGAAAGAACCTTCGTTCAGTTCCGACAGACCAACTATCCAGGAGCCGCGGCATAAAAAGCACCATACACATCATCACAAGAACGATCAGTTTTCTGAAGATTTGGACATGCTGGGTGCTCTTCTCGCTAGGGGTCCAACCTCCGCTCGTGCGGAAAAGAAAAAGCCTTTTGTCTCTAAAGATGATAAGGACTCTAACTACATTATGGGTATAAAAGGGAAAAAAGCCTTGAGCTCAGCAGACTTACAAGTATTGCAAAACAAAATCAATCAAGCTATAGAAATGGCGGAAGCTGAGGGACGGCAGCATGATCCTACCAAGCAATCCAAGCCAACATACACCCTCCTTTCGGCGGGGAAAGTAGGTGAAGACGTCGTAGCACAAACAAGGGAAGAAGTGGCAACAATTCACCCCAATCAAGCAGCTTCGAAAAGGATGCCTCCGTCCAAGAACGGCGAACTACAGAGCTTGCAAGATATTCTCACAGGACTGATTAACAACGCCATGCGAAAGGGCACGTTAAACCAGTTAGTCCAAAGATGGAATCGTAATGGAAGTCCATTTGCAGACATAGCGAAAAACATTTCACTATATTTACAAGGCAGTAAGAAATTAAAGACGCAAGTTTCGACACTAGAAAGCAAACAAACGTTTCCCACTCAAGCTACGACCAAAACAGGGATAGACGCAACAGCTCAAACTAATGTGACCGCTCAAATGGCTGAAGGCCTTGCGGGTTTGACAGCGGAATTTAATAATACGCTGTTTACCAAGGCTGTAAATAACATTCTGGGCGCGCTTTCAAAGCGCCAAGGATTACACAAAAGCAATTCCACGAACCGTTCATCATTCGTCACAACAAATACTTTAACCAACTTCAAAGGAGTACTTTTGGGAGGGCGCATCAACAAGCTAAAGCATATACCTCAAACAGCGGAATTGGAAAGTAAACTTATGGCTGAGGTTTGGAAAGGACACGGAAATAAAACGTTTCTGAAGAACTCTTCTAAACTTGCAAACTTGACGGTAGGAAATAACGCAGAATATAAAAGTGATAACAAGATAGACATGCTGCGTGATAATCACACACTGCCGATACCTCTCAGTAGTGGTCATGGAAAAGAAAAGCTCACGTACTCCACTTACGAAACCAAAAATGTGTCAAAAACAGTACGAAATGACACGTTGATGGATTTCATGAAAAGTATGGAAGAACCTAAGGGTCCCGAACATCTTACAGAAAATAATAAATCTAGGAATGATGTAGGCGATAAATACTCACAAGTGAAACCTCACATCAATGATCTGATGAGCGTAATCGTATCAAGCCTGTTAAATTTAAACGATATCGAGCAGGACAGCCTTCCAAAAGGCAAGCCAAAAATAACGTATGAAGAAAGCGGAAATGAAAAACTTCTACATGGACTTCCAAACGACCATAAGACGAGTGACTTTTCTAGAGATGATGCGGTATTAGAAGCTCCAACCGATCATGCCGTTGAAACTAACAGCAGTAATAAACGTCCCCAAGAACAGCATAACGCTACACAGTCATCTACTAATGTTATTTTGCTACGAAATAATACCAAAGACTACATCCAAAATGAAAAACCCAAAGACCCAGATGAACAAAGCCAAAAACTTGACTTAGGTGACCAGACAGTGACTCTTACGTTAGAGACCGTGGATGAGGCCCCTACTCCCGCACCACAAACCAACCAAGGGTCCAAAACACTGACCGGCTTACGAAATAATAAGGTTCCCCATAACTTAAACGTTCAATCAGCGTTAACGATGGGTAAAATCAACGCGACGGATTCTAGGAACATGGCGCAGTCATTCACCCAAACTCAAATACAAGAGGTGCCAACAACGTTTTCTGACTTTGCAACCGAGAAAAAGGAGCCGACGGAGATTGCGCTACCGTCTGATGGCGATGGCAAATTAACTTCCATTTCCCCTTCTCCTGAAGTTAATCCTAAAATTGGAGGCGATTTCCAGGCAAAGTCAAAGCCAGAACTGCCTTTGGGACTGCAGATGAATGCAATTGGAAGAATAGCGGAAACAGATGATAAGACATCTCCCACACCCGCTGATCTGTCTGCTGCTTTGACCAACCCTTCAGGTTTTTCTTCTCTGCTGGCTTCCAAAAATGGAGAGACAAAATCTTTTGAAGATAAAATTCTACCAATGGCGTCAGATTTAACCTCTTTAACCGATGCTAAGAGCGGAGAAACGGAGAGCATTGTATCCAAAGCTTCACCCGTCACTTTACAAAATCCTGCCACGATTAAGAAACCAAGTAACATTGCAATCACTCCGGAAAAAGAATCAAGGCCAACGGCGTCTGAAGTACGAGAAATAGCCACCTCCATAAAAGCCTTGTTGAAAATTCTAAACAGCTATTCAAAGAAGCTAAGAATTGAAGACCAGGCAGATGACTCGACGGGTGGAATGCTTCCAACCCGAAGCCGCACTGCAAATCGAGTGAGCATTAATGAGGGGGAGAACACGAGCAAAGAAGACTCGGTAAAGCCTACGAACAGAGGGCTTCCCGCAGCAAGATACAACAATAATGTGTATGCTAACTTTCCTCAGTCAGCTATAACGATACCGAAGTACGTTGACAGTGGTGTCTTTGAAAACATCCGGGAACAGCCCAGTGTAGAAGAAAATAGTTATGACTGGAACATCGCATCAGTGCGCGCGCATCCGCAAATGCCATTTGATATCAACCCAACAAAGACTAGCATAGAACCTCAACTTGGTGCTGATCAGTGGAGGCCCGGGAACGAAATGGGGCGCGTAACAGACGAGCTTAAAGATTTGAATTTACCTTCGATTGAAGATGATCCGACGGTTCGCGCCGTCCAAAACATAGTGGCTGAAGAAAATTCCTTTTTGAACGAAAAACGAAAAGCAATTCAAAAGCACAAACAGCAGGATTCAAGAGTGAAAAGTCAACTGCCAGGAAGACCCAGAGTTGTTGGTCGAAATGTCATACCAAAGCACAAAGGACATCATCGAAACCAATCTCGTATGGAACATAAAAAGAGGAAAATGAAAGTCGGTAATTTCCGAAATAAAAGTAACGATGAAAAGAAACAGAACGTGAGAGGTAGAGACGTAATCCCACGAATAAACAACGACAAACTTTCCCGCCAAAATGCGTCAGCCTTTGGTAAGAGAAAACTTGCCATAATAGGAAATACAACTCACCATGGCAGCAAACTTTCTTCCAGTCCGCCAAGGATGATGGGAAACAGCAGCAAAAAGACTTCGTTAGTGAGCAGTAGAGACAAAGTAGCTGGCGGAAATGGAAATCGAAAGACATCCAATGATTCTGTGCCTGCAACAAATAATAAGAAAACGACTTTTAAAACCAAACACAACTTAAAGGGAAGTCTTCCGACTGTTCATCCAAATGCAACTTCAATGGGAGCGGTCAACGCGCTGAAAATTAATGTCCAGCGAAACCCAGAAGCAAAACAATCCAGGGGAGAGATACTTCCTCACAGATTAAACAACACTCAAGTTACTGGTGTCAAGAGGAAATCAGGAAAAACGTATGCCACGCCCAAAGAAATTGTCACAAACAATGGAACTTTATCAAAACCTGAACATGTTAAAGCATTTAAAGCTAAAAACAGAACCAGCTAAAACAGACAGTTGAGGTGTCGTTTCACACTTCACATACAATTGTGTAAACCAAACAAAACCACGTTGCAATCCACCGTAGGAAAAAAGATGGCGACTGGTACATTTACCCATAACTCTCAGCGCACGAAAACTTTAACAACGCTCATAGAAACGTACAGAAAAGTTCTGAAATCTTCAAACCTAGCATACACAATGCTGTTAGCACAGAGACAAATATTCCAAAAATAAGGTTTTCCTTGTACTTTCTGGGCTGTGTAAGGTTCGCATGGTATTGGGGTAAAATGTACAGCCGCCATCTTTTTTCCTACGGAGAATTATTTAAGACCTTTGAAAGTTAACATCAAAGAATTAAATTGCTTTCGCAGTCGGCATTTAAGTCTCAAACAAATAGCGGTAACAACACATTTGTCAGTATCTAAATTAAACGGTGTCAGCCGAATTAATTCTTTGATGCAAGAGTTTTTGTGTGTCCACTTAATGGACTTTTCGCTTCAAATGTAACGTCTTTCTTGAAGACATCGTAGGAAATGATGCTGAACTGTCGTTTTAACTTTAAATATGTTGATCACGGTCATAGAGAGGCAATTTAATAAAAATGTATACGAAACTTAACGTTCAGAAGTGCTCAGAAAGGGGGTTTCGGAAGTAATGATGGGACCTTTGTCCACTTAAAGGGAGGGGTTGTAGGGACGAAGCGAAGGTACGGAGTGGCATCTCTTGTTAGACGATTAAGGCGGGGTACACCTAAAAATTCTGTAACGATCGAATTAAGCTGAAATTTTCAAGATTTGTTGTTCTAAGTAAGTTTTGTGTATTAAGCACAGAACTTTTCTATCCAGTGCATTTTGTCGAAGTTATGCATTGAATCGTGTGCTGGTCTATGCTGAATTTTCTGTATTAGATATAACTGGTCACCATTTCATGTGTTTTAACTTTTCAAAAATCTGTATAGCTGGTTTTCACACGACGTCACCAAAATTCGAACTATAAAACTGTTGATTTTCCTGACATTTTACTTAAATGATGTTTAAGAGCAGCTGAAAACTAATATTCATACAAATTTTCGCTCCGAATGGTTTCTTGGTTTTGTGATACACTACGCTTGAATTTCTAAGCTTTTGCGTGACGTGGCATTTACATGACGGCCTGGAGAGCTGTCATGATGGTTAAAAAAGTGACTTATTTCAAGAAACTTGGCTATCTGAACAGTTCATGTCTTAGAAAAAGTATTATTTTAACGTTTTAGAGTTCCTCGAGGGATAAATGCACGCTTTTGTAGCAAAACTCAGTGACAGATGTTCCTGTTGGTTTCCGGCCGCCATGTTGGTGCCCATACGGATGGGCACCAGCATGGCGTCTCCATACAAATCTCTATAAATTTGGGTAAAAAATTTCTCCGCATATATCGCATAAGAAAAATTGCTGTGACCAGAATTTTGGCGAGAGTCTTTGCATATTTACCTTCTTTCATTTCCCAGATTCTGGACTTTATCTATTGACCGGTTTTGATTTTTATTATGATCTATTTTGAATTACGCGACACTGAAAACCAGCAATTCTTAAAACAGTAAGCTATTTGTCTTCTTTCAAAAAATGTAAAAATTATTCATTTTGATCAGTTCTTGTGGGAGTTATCTTTTCTCAAGTAAGCCCTGGTATTCCTCAGCAGGTGGCAGATTTAATTAGCCGCTGTCAGGTTACAACAAGTTCTTGAGTACAATTTATTTTCATAATCTTTGGTCTTTAACCTTACTAGAAATGTATACTTTTTGCCATGGTTTGGAATTAAATCGTATAGCGATGCAAAAAGTTTGAAAAGATGGTGTGTTTTCATGTGTAGCCCCGCCTTAAGGTGGACATTGGTATTCCAATAACGGGGCGGGAAAAATTCAGACCTTTCGCGGGAGGACCCGTTTGAATGGGGAATTCCAGACTTAATGAGGAAGTACTGAATCAGAAAAAAAACTAAATAAAGTTGTAATCTGTAATGATTCAGGCAGCGAGATGTCATATATAAATGAAAGTACTAATTTAATATAAATCACAGAGACTGAGAGGCACAAAAAAGCTGTACCAGGTGGCGGGAGTAATGTTGGAAATACAAAATACCCTTTACCTCACGATTTCCCAAGCTGCTTTAATTTTGCTTCGTGAAGTAGCTGTCAATTAAGTCGTGCCGAGAGCCAATCAGATTCGAGGATTTCATTATTGAAATTATAGCCGAGAAAACGAAGGAGTGAAACTTTGTAACAATGTATTTACCTTGATATCACGAATGAATAATACATAATCCTAGAATTTATATGTGAATTTCTGTCAAACCTGAGGAAAAATCACGGCAGTTATCCAATTCAACTCTAAACACGGAAAAAATTATGTGTGTATTTTCTACAGTACACTTTACAGGGGAAAACACATGTATATGCCTCTTTCGTGGCTCGGTCGGCTAATTCTCAATAGTGGCATTCTGTTGTTTTTTTTTTACAAGCGTTTGAAAAACGTTAGCGCTTTTACATTTCACTCAAAGGTTAAAAATGTGGTTCAAATATTACAAAGATACTTTCTCTATTCTTGAATTCCTGAAAGTAATTCGATGTAATACTAGTGACTAGAGAGTCTTAAAAATTCCAATATCTGAATTGGTAAATAACTTTTGTTGTGTACATAGGTGTATTTGCAGATCTACAGATAAAAAAAGTGATTTTTGACGTGGCAATGAAACCGAAAAAATTGTATGAAAAATTGACAGTGTTTTGCATAAAAGCAAATCCATATTTTTGTGAGTTTTCAGATTACAAAAAGTGAGCAGATGCATGAATTTTAGCATGCATCAATTCCAGGGGGTGGGGGCGTGAGTGTCTATCAGTCCCCTGTCACGTGTCTCGTAAAAAGACAATAGACCTTCAACAATAGACCACCCATTCAAGGAAATAAATCATGAAAAACATGGCGGCCGTTAAGTACGTCATCTTCTCTTTGCTAATATTCCTCATCCTCGCTTTCATCGCCGGTACAGACTCTTATAGGTATTGCGATGTTACTCAAGAAAGGAAACTTCGGTCATTAGTACACCAAGGCTATATAAACAGCGAAAATTTAGAATGTTTGCTTCGTACGTTCGCACATCAACACAGAAATATTGCTCGACTCCATCCAGTTGGAACGTCAGCATTGAAGCGTGAGTTACTGGCTATGCAGATCACCGACAATCCATACGTTAGGAAGCCAGGAAAACCTATGTTTAAATACGTTGGAAACATGCACGGTAATGAAGTGGTAGGAAGGCAAGTTTTGATCTATCTCATCGCTTATTTACTCGAGAATTATGGAATAAATCACCGTGTCACGAGATTGGTTAACACCACAGATATATTCATTATGCCGTCTATGAACCCAGATGGATTTGAGAAGGCAAAAAAAGGATGTTCCGGAATAATTGGACGATATAATCACAATGGCGTCGATCTTAATCGTGATTTCCCCGATCAATTTAATAGCTGGGACAAGTACGACATAAATTCAGCACAGCCAGAAACTCGAGTTATGTTGCGGTGGATTCGTGAACATCCTTTCGTACTGTCGGCGAATTTACACGGCGGGGCACTGGTAGCTAGCTATCCTTTTGATAGCAATGAGAACCATACAGAGACTGGTGAATACAGTGCAACGCCAGATGATGAAATCTTTAGACATTTAGCTAGCACATACGCGACAAATCACAAGACAATGAGTAAACAGGGAGGGCACAGGGATGAGTTTAAAGGCGGCATCACCAATGGTGCCTACTGGTATGATGTCCCAGGGGGCATGCAAGATGTGAATTACTTGATAAGTAATTGTTTTGAAATCACGCTTGAATTGTCTCGGTGCAAATACCCACCCAGATCGCATTTGCTGACAGAGTGGTATAACAACAGAAAGGCTCTTTTGACATATATGGAGCAAGTGCATCGGGGTATTAAAGGATTTGTCAAAAACCAACATGGAGGTGGTATTCACGGAGCCGTTGTTCATGTTCAAGGACTTGACAAAAATGTAACAACAGCATTCCATGGTGACTTTTGGCGAATTTTGTTACCGAGAAATAATTACACAGTCACGGCTTGTGCTTCAGGTCACAGGTGCAAAACAGTGCGTAATGTTAGAGTCAGCTCTGGGGATGCTACTGAGTTAGAATTTGTCTTAGAAAGAGATAAACATAGCCACAGAAATAACTTCAGAATGTCTACACGTGATATTCCATGGTTGAGGAAAAGGACTTTCAGAACCAAGCGAGACTTGTCGTCTAGCCTTCAAGCATTGGACCCAAATGTTGAAGTTCCATTCACAAGTATTCCAACTACAAGTAAAGGATTTACTCAACTTGTTAATGACTGGGAGAAACCAAGAATCTTTAAAAATCATAACTACAATGACATGACAACATTTCTTCAGACTATAGCAAAGTTATACCCAAACATTACTAGACTGTACACCATTGGAAAATCAGTTCAAAACAGGGAGCTCTGGGTAATAGAAATTACTGACAACCCAGGAATGCATGAAGTAGGAGAGCCGGAGTTTAAATATGTAGGAAACATGCATGGTGATGAAGTAGTTGGAAGAGAGACTCTTTTACTCTTAATTCAAGCTCTTTGTGAGAACTATCACAAAATCCCTGTTGTAACAGCACTTGTGGATTACACTCGCATTCATATCATGCCGTCAATGAATCCTGATGGGTACGAAGTGGCCAACCGTGAAAATGCCCATAATGTTGACTTGAACAGGAACTTTCCAGATCAGTTCTTTCCTTACCTGAACAGAAATCATGAGCCTGAAACATCTGCTGTTATGAGATGGATCACTTCTATTCCATTTGTGCTGTCAGCCAACCTTCATGGGGGTTCCATTGTTGCAAATTACCCATTTGATGATACACCGTCAGGACGACAAGGCTATAGCAAGAGTCCAGATGACCTTGTGTTTCGACAATTAGCACTCTCATACTCTAAAGCACATCCAATAATGAGTGCAGGACGTCCCTGCCCTGGCTATGATGATGAGTATTTTAAAGATGGCATTACTAATGGTGCAGAATGGTACATTGTTAAAGGTGGCATGCAAGACTACAATTACGTCCACTCAAACTGCCTTGAACTTACCATAGAGATGAGTTGTGTGAAGTTTCCTGCCCAGTCTAAGCTGAAGTCATACTGGGATGCCCACAAAGTTTCTCTTTTAACATTTATGTCTCAAGTTCACACTGGCATCAAAGGAGTCGTAAAGAATGACCAGGGGACAGGAATCAGTCACGCAACCATTTCTGTCTCAGAAATAAGGCATAACATCACTTCTGCACATGATGGAGATTACTGGAGACTTGTTGTCCCTGGTAAATATTTTATTACTGCCTCTGCTCCAGACTACATTTCTGAGACAAAAAATGTTGTTGTATCTGCTGGTCTTGCTACAGAATTGAATTTTGTACTGAAACAAGTTGTTCAGCCTACAATTTCCACAACCACCATCGCTGCTCAGACCTCCATGGCCCAAACACTCTTTCCAGTTGAGACAAAACTTTCTTCTGAGGAAACCCAGTATTCTCAGAAAAGCTCTGTCCTACTGCCAACTTCAAGTGCTGCTGTTCTGTCAAGTTCTGCAACATTAAAATCAACTGTTACAAATACGCAAGTTCCATCTCAAGTTCCATCACAAGGTAAGTTTAACAAGATTTAGATCAATACATGTAGCTTATTCTCCTTGTACGATCAAACCTCCTGTAACAGGACACTCCTACTGGACGAGAAAAAGTGTCTGCCTACAAAAGGTATCAGCTCATGAGAGGTATTTACCTATAAAGCAGGGCTCGAAAAAAGTGCTGTCCAGTTGTCCGGCGCCAGTAGATTTTCCTTCTGGGCAAGTAACTTTCATTCACACTCGCCCAATGGGCAAGGAATCAGGCAAGTTGTCTTTCATCTAATGCATTAAAAGAGCAAACTAAGACTTGCCCAGGGCAAGCAAAATTTGAGAGCTACTTGTCCCAAGGGCAAGCTTGAATTCAAATTTTTTTTTCGAGCCCTAATAAAGCCAAAGGAGATGTCCATTTAATTTAGTGACAATTTGATTACTATGTATATATAATGTACACCTCATGAAGTGATTTTCTATTTTAAAATAACAGCAGTATATTGTTCAAGTTAGGGTGTGTGTTCTGAGAGACATTTCATAAACCATTTAATAATAATAATAATAATATTTTTTTTTGAGTTTGGACTAATAAGGCATTAGGATTGCACAAATCATGGGAACCATGCATGAAATAGCATATAATTTCTATAGCAGTGGAGTTTATTACACTGGAGATCAAACACTGCACACGAATTTATAACCTTCCTTTTGCCTTTGGCAGACTCTTCTGTACATTATTCTCAGCACAACTACAATCAGATGACCTCCTTTCTTCAAGAGCAAGCCAGCAAGTGTGCAAACATTACCAAGCTGACAACAATTGGAGCAAGTCAGGGAGGAAAGCTGATTTATTCCTTAGAAATCACTGAGGATGTGGGACTTACTCAGAGAAAGCCTCGTGTTGGCCTAGTTGGAAGTTTACAAGGAACTGACATAGTTGGAAAAGAGCTCCTTCTTAAATTAGTGGAACACCTGTGCAATGCTTATCAACAAAAGGAAGCAAGCATCATAAAGCTTGTTCAAACAACAGTGCTGCACATTGTACCTGCTGTGGATGTGGATGGAAATGAAAAGGCAACTGAAGGAGACTGCAATGGAACCTTGGAACCTAAGGATGACTTATCCAGGAGCTTTTATTACAACTTAACCCAGAGCGAAAAGAGTTCATTACCTAAGAATATTGAGGAGGTAAGTGTATCTGAATGAGTAATGATAATAAATAGAGGATATTACATGCCCACGAGTGGATACAAATTTTATCTTCAAGTGTTCAACTCGTATCCACACGCAGGCATGTAATATTGTTTATTTTATAAACATGCTAATGACGATGTTTTTGACGATTTTCTGAAGATTTCCAACCACTTTCCGAAGATTTTCCAAAATTGTTCCGAAGGCCAGACAAACACTTCCACACATTTTCCAAACATTTCTGAAGATTACCGAAGATTTCCAAAGATTGCCAAAGATGACCAAAGAAGATCCCAAGATGTTTTGATCATACATCAACAAATTTAAGCGTAGTTAAAGGGACAAAAGAAAAATGTTACCAAAAAGGAATGATATCTTCACAGTCTGAAAGATAAAAATATTATCCTCACTGCACGTGATGAAGATATGTTTTTTTAGTAAAATGAAAAATCCTGGTATTTCACTGGTGTTTATATAAAAAGAGATTTTCTATAACATGGTATTATTTTTTATCCCCTTTGCCAGTTAGCGTGGAGGTGCGGTGGCCTTACGGTTAGTGTGCTCAACTCTGGATCAAGCGGTCCGGGTTTGAGCCCTGGCCGGGGACATTGCGTTGTGTTCTTGGGCAAGACACTTTACTCTCACAGTGCCTCTCTCCACCCAGGTGTATAAATGGGTACCAGCAAATTTAATGCTGGGGGTAACCCTGTGATGGACTAGCAGCCCATCCAGTGGGGAGTAGAAATACTCCTAGTCACTTTATGCTACATCGGCATCCATGGCATTGTCACTTGAATGGGATGGTAGAGATCCATATCAAGTTATGGTAGATCAGGTTTTCTCAATAGTTTGCCTTTTTTTGCTAGTACATCTGCTGAACCAAAGCACTCTCAGCTGGCATTGTAAATCAGGATAGCTTTAGAGCACTCTTATTCAGTGATCTCAGAAACATTACCTGCTGGTTACTCATAATATACCAGGCTCTACTTAAAATGATAAATTATGTTTATTTTAATTCATTTATTTAATCTGTTTCCAATCAGTTTCTCAAATCAGCTGCTGATGAACCTCAAGAGGTTAAACATGTGAAGTCTTGGATGAAAGATAACAACTTTGCTCTTGTGGCAGACTTCAGTGGAGGAGAAATGCTAGCAAGGTGATGCTAATTATGTTGCTCTTGACTGCAAAGTTGTCTCCCCATTCCTTTCCTCTTTCTTTCTGTCCTTGCATGCATCCATGTCAGTCTGTTGCTGGCCAGTTGGTGATGGTCGGTCATTTGATCAGTACATCTGTCCATCCATCTGTCAGTCTGTCTGTCTGTCTGTCTGTCTGTCAGTCTGTCTGTCTGTCTGTAAGAGCAATCAGTAACTCAGTGTCATTCAGTCTGTCCATCAGTCAGTCAGTCCATCTGTTTGCTGTCCCTCCGTCAGTCAGTCAGTCAGTCATTTCATGTTTATCATGTTTATTTAGACCTCAATTTTTCAAGAAAATTAAACTTACTGGATGATCACTGTCATAAACTAAGGACCTTTGTTCTGGTGTTATTATGTTCATGCTTCAATCTTGTTTGTCAGGTATCCCTTGAGTGTTCACATGACTAACAGCGATTCTGTGAAAGGTTCTGTGACGTCAGATGACAGCTTGTTTAGAGAGCTTGCTCTTGGCTATTCCAAGAAACATCCCACAATGCACCTTGGAAAAGGCTGCAGTGAACTGGCGGCAGGGTTTCCGAATGGAATTATGAGTGGAGCACAGTGGAAAGAAATTCATTATACAATGCAAGATTATGCGTACTTGAGTCTTGGCACTCCACAGCTCTCTTTCTTCATTTCCTGTTGCAAGTACCCACCAACTAGAGAACTAGTCAAGATTTGGAAGGCAAATCGTGAACCACTTTTAGGATTCTTGAGTAAATCACATCAAGCTGTACAGGGGGTTATTCACACCTTACATCACCGTCCACTGAACAGCACAACAGTGACCATTAAGGGCTCAAATTCAGTCATTACTCTCAAACAAAATGGTCCTAACTTCTACAGACTGCTAGCAAAGGGGCAGTACAAGATCACTGCGCAAGCTCTGAGCTATTCAAGTGTCACTAAAGAGGTGACAATCAACGACAAAGCAGTGACTGATGTCATGTTCAATTTACACGAAAAACCACGATTTACTCATCATAAATATGCGGCCACGGAAGCCTTTCTGCGAGGTGTCTCCTCAAAGTGTCCAAGCATCACAAGGCTATACAGTATTGGTCAGACTGTACAGTACCGCAACATCTGGGTCATGGAGATCTCTGATAACCCAGGGGTGCATGAGGCGGGCGAGCCAGAGTTCAGCTATGTGGGTGGAATCCATGGTAATGAAGCGGTTGGGAAAGAGATGCTTTTACTGATGATTCAGCATCTGTGCTTGAGTTATGGTAAAGATGACTTGGTGACTCGCCTGGTCAACAGTACTCGTATACACATCCTGCCTGTCCTGAATTCAGATGGAGCCGAAGTGGCTTCTGAGGGGGACTGCTTGTCCAATAAGGGAAGAAATAATGCAAGGGACGTGGATATTAACTCGAATTTCCCAGGTATATATACAGTAAGACTGCAAATGCAAAATTGCTTGTGTCTGTGAATTGACTTGGTTTTTGAATAGCCTGAATAGCTCAAACCTCCTTTGGGTCCATAGCAAATCCCTGATTTTCACTCATTTACTTCTTCAACTTGTGTTACAGGACTCTACGACACCACACGGAAGATTCATGAAGCTGAAACTAATGCCATGATGAAGTGGATCAAGAAATACCCGTTTGTTCTGTCAGCCAGTTTACACGGAGGCTCGCTTGTAGCAAACTATCCCTTTGACGCACACCCTGAAGGTCGCACTCTCTCTAACCCCACCCCAGACGATGATGTCTTCCGTTACTTAGCAACAACGTATGCGAACTCACATCCATCAATGCATTATGGGAAACCATTGTGCCCAGGCCCTTCCGTAAGGGAGGAGTTTCCTAAAGGAATCACAAATGGAGCGGCGTGGCGAGGCAGTGAGGGTGGAATGAAAGATTATGTGTATCAAAATACAAACTGTCTTGAGATTGGTATACACATGGGCTGTTGTAAATTCCCGTACGCACAAGAGCTGGAGCATCACTGGAAGGAACATAAGGATCCACTCTTCTTTTTTGTGTTTCAGGTAAATCACATTTTAACTTGGGTAGGACACTTTACTCTTGCAGCACTTCTCTCCACCAAGGGATACCAATGAAAATATTGGGGAAACCTAAACGATGATAGGGATTTCTCCCCTGCCCCCTCCCCCCCTCCCCCCCTCCCCCCCCCTCCCCCATGGTCGCTTCATGCCACAAAAGCCGGGTTTAAGCACCAGGGGCCCGTTTCTCGAAGGTACCGAAAAACGGAGGTTCCATTCCGTAGAAGACGTTTTAGACTAATACACCTCTCTGTCTTTAAATACCGATTAACTAAAAATGGCTTTTCGGGCCCGAAAAGCTTCCGGGGCTTTCGAGAAACAGGCCCCAGGAGTGATAATCCATCTCGATCCTCCAATGCATAGACTGTAATGGACTTAACCCTCTGTCATTCGCTAATATTCCAGCAATCTCCTTTTCTGGATTTGTTTTCCAAGTGTAAAGAGGGTGGAAACAAATCGCTGGTGAATGATTGAAGAGTTAGTATTGAGTTCAAATACATGAACTTTTGTTTTTTCTCTTCAGGTGCATCGCGGTGTAAAAGGCTTCGTGTATGACGACACAGGTTCTCCTATACAGAACGCAGTGATCTCAGTAAGAGGTCGCGATCACGACGTCACAACAGCCAAAGACGGCGACTTTTGGCGTATTCTTACACCAGGAACCTATCAGGTTACCGCGTCGGCTCCAGGGCGGGAAAAAGTGACGCAAGACGTCCAAGTTCATCCAAATGAGCCCGCGACACAAGTGAAATTTACACTGTCCAATCAAAACCTTGTGTTTGGTCTGCCAATGGCTGTCATGGTGGGAATCAGTGGTCTGGTGACGGTAGTGTTGATTCTTATTGTGATAGGATTATGGCGTCTCGTGCGATACCGAAAACACCTGCAAGTGCGAAGAAATGGCTACGTGATGGATTACGAACAAGAACGATCGCTCAATTCGTTTAATTCCAAGGCGCTGCTAAACAATGAGTATTCTGATGATACAGACGACGATGAAGAAGATATAATATTAGAAAACGTCAGACGATGATAGTGGGTCTGTAAATAACTTAATTACTAAACAATTTTCGCGATAATCTCCGTTGCTGTTGAACAGCGATACGAGGTTAAAACATTTTCCTATCGAAAGTAACTTAGTGTTGTGCTATTAGGTGGAAAATGTTGATATGCTCCGCGAAATCTAGATTCTTGCAACGTAAACTTTAAATACTGTCTATTTTTTGACAAAAATACAATATAACTCATCTCAACTGGAGTATTGACACAATTTGATGATAAAATTTCCAGTTTCCAATGTAATAAGAGGTGTCTTTCTACAAATAAATTTGCAAATATATGTTTTAGAGGTGGGATGGGGTGGGAGAGAAATGATGTGAAGAATTAGGGGTGCTCTTTTATCGAACTCCTGTTCTCATTTGAGGTACTCACTTTATAGCTAACATGCATGGAAGCTTTGGAAAAGCAACATTTTGAAATAGATACATTTTAGTTTGTTGATATCAAAACAAATACTCATAATCGAGGTTTATCACAGACAGTCAGGAAAAGACAATTATTGTATTATTTCAGAGCTGATTGAAGGAGTTCTTTTTTCTAAATTATCGACCTCCTAATTTTGAGTGTCTTTATACCTACTCTACACTCTTTTTTTTTATAAGAATGTGTACTCGGCTTGTCATTCCCAGGCTGGCCATTCCTATTATTCGGCCGACTTCTGGCTGAAACTATCCTTGTGTACATTCTTTGATTACAGAGTAAAGTGCATGTATTTTAGTTAAATAAAACGGGTGTGATCCGGAACTGAACTATCGAACAGAATTGTATGGTGTTTGCATAGTTTTACAATGCGCACTATACTTTTTCAGTGGTGAAATAAAGTTCATTTTAAAAAAGGTGATTTTATTGTTGGTATTTTATTTTTCATAAACATTCAAAAATTGCAGCAAAAAAATGTGCCAAGAGGCTCTTCCATTCTAACCGGTCTTTTGTGCCCTTTTCGATCGTGCTACAACACTGATGATGTTGTTGTATCTCTTCCTCTACTGTTTTGCACCATGTTTTTAGTCAGGTTAATTTCCTTCTGGTGTCCAATGTACAGCAGTTAGAAGTTCCATCCTTCCGTAATACGTGCCCAATCCACCTCAAACGCCGCTCCTTCAGGATTGTTCTCATTTCCTCCTGTTCGGTCTGTTGTAGAAGATCCTTATTTGAGATAGTTCTGGGCCAGAAATAGCCTATGTACAGCCGCCCCCTGTTCACAGGCTAGGCCAGAAAATACGAAGGATTCTACGTAGGGAAGTTGTGAGGAAGCTGGGATCTTGCTTAAGCATCCTCCAGTACTCTGAGCCATAAAGTGGTGTTAACAGTACACAGCTTTGGTAGATCTTAAGTTTAGTTTTTGTGCTACTGACCTGCCTCAGACTCGTAAAGGTTGATTTTGCCTTGCTGAGCCTATTGCGGATGTAGTTGCTAACGCCTCCATGGTCCTCCATCATAGCAAATGGTGCTTCCAAGATAGTTGAAATCTCTAAGTTGTGCTCCTCAATTCTTACAGGTTCCGCCACTCTGTTCCCACATAACACTGTTGCCGGACTGGAAGTTAACTGTGATAAAGAGCTGTTGTACTAATCATTAAACCCTTTGGTTACCGTTACTGGTTACTGGTTTACTGGGTACTGGTTTGCTTCTAAGTTCCTATTGACCTGGGCGTTCTCTCTTGTGCCGATGATTCAATTTCGTCCCAAGAACACAAGGAATTCCTGGTTCCTGTTTGATTGTGCGCATGCGTTCAAGTACAATATGCGTAGAGAGAGTATTATCCACTTCTGATTTCTCTCAGAGGTCTCGATTTCTTGTTGATAACCAAAAGGATCGCTGCTTTTGGGAACGAATTGAGCATGCGCAGCCAGACTCCTCTGGCGTCCTCTGAACCGACTTCATCTCCGACTCGATATTTTTCTTTTACGGTCCTGAACTCGATTATCGCAAAATGAAAAAAGGCAGAAAAAACCCGAGAAAAACAAACGCGAAAATCTAATTAATCACGTGACGTGCCTCGAAGGCCCTCCCCACTCTCCGTCCGGATGTAAACCTTGTCCCAGGACCCGGAAATCACGGTCATCGATACTTCTAGACTGAGCTGAGTAAGTTTTTGATAATCTAAATCCAAACAAGTATTTCCAGTATGGAGAAATGATTTGCTTGTTCTTTATAATTTAGTGGATTTGAAACCGGAGCTGGGGATTCTGGCGCCAGTGATCATGTTGCACGCGAAACGGACCCGACACCCCGGGAAAAAGACTACAACAAATTGTATTTGTAAAATACCATCTAAAAGTTCAAACGGTTCTTATTTCATTATGGTCATCAATTAGTAGTGATGAAGAATACAAGTGGAAATGCTTTATACAACGAATGCGTAGTCCATTATAAACAAAACAAACCACATACCTCCTATATAATGAAAGAACTTGAATTGTCCGATCTTGTTTGACAACAACAGTTCAGGCCAAAAAAATAAAAAAAATATGCGAAACCTATGGCAATAATCTTAATCCCAGGGAAGATCAATATGTTAGAAGATGCATAATACCGTAGTTTCGGGAGTCATTGATTTCGACCTTGCAAATGATATCAGAAAATAATTTTATTTACCCTTGTACTTTGATCAAAGGTTTGTCTCCGGGTGGGCACCTGAAGAAAAATATTGGGGTTGCGCCAGCATGGGACACTCCCTGGTGCTCAGTATGTAAGATGTAAAAAGGTATAAGTGTGAAAGAAAGAGTCAATACACTGGAAAAGCCGGGGAAGTTAAGACCCGGGGGTTTCAGCAATTTGCTCCCTTGAGTTTAATATGTCCTAACCACAGGTGCGCGTGGGAACACCCGCGTGGGGCGCGTGGACTGCATCACGCGGGCGACAGTCATCACGAAAACGAGGCCAGCGCCATATTGGAAAGTGTTGAACTCAAAAGAATTAATCATGCCAAAGCGAAAAGAAGCGAGTGAAGAGGACACTAGAGGTGGGTAGTAGTTGCTAACTTATGCCATTGCAAGCGTGAGGAAATATTTAATACAGCGTGTTTAATGATCAAGAGTTCACACGATATATGCGTTCGTAACTCAAAACGCGAAACGTTCCTCCGAAACAAGAATGAAACTCCGAGCGAGGTTGTAGAATGAGTTATCTTGCATTAAGGTTCCGCTTTCTTATCTTATCTGCTTTATCGCATACTTCTACTGTGGATATGTAGTGATCTGGGTCGATTTCAACCGAGTTGTGTTTCTTTAAACTTGCGTTCAGAAGGGAGAGGTCAGCTTTTGATCAGGATGTAAGCTTTGAATGTGCAAAATGTAAATAACTATGGCTTTTTTGTTAATAACAATAATATTTCTCAAAAAAATATATAAACCTCAATTAGGTAATGATTAGGATAAGGGGTAACCAGGTAAAATCATTTGAATAATTAAGCAAAATAAATTTTGATGAAATATATGAATAAAAGCAACCAGTAACCTAAAGGTTATGGTAAACTTAAAAGTGGAGCATTGTATTGTTTTGCGTACGTTAGATAACTGAGTATCAGGTTAACATGATAAGCATATATATTATCTTACTTAAATTATGAATATTCCCTCATGGAAAATAAAATGTCAAGTAAAATATTCTGATTGGAAAGGATGCCACATAGGGTGTTGATATATGCCCTTCATTTTTCTCTTCACAGAGTCTTCTTCTACATCCCCTAAAAAGAAACACAAGCACAAACATAAAAAGCACAAGAAAAAGAAGGATCATGGACCTGAGGGTTATGATGAGGAACGTAAAAAGGAAAAGAGCAAAGACAAGAGCAGATCAAGAGAGAAAGAAAAAGACAGGGACATGAACAAAGATGAAGGAAAAGCTGTGACCCTTAAGATAAAACTCAGGGGTGAAACTTTAGCAACAACACAGTGAGTTAACAAATAGCTGGAGTCATGTAATGTGACACTGTATCTGGGATTAAAATTACAGTAAAGGTGAATAGGATTGCTTAGTGCCATGGTAACATTGCTTGTGGAGCAAGTGAATTCTCCTAAATCATCCCTCACAGACCTATTGTAATAAGAAAATTGACACCCAGTTTCAGACTGGTGAGCTGGTAATGACAGTTGGACATCAGTTGCCATACATTTGTGAGCGAGTATGACATGCTCATTAGGAAAGCTTGGATGTGTGGTTGACAAAAGTTATGCTTGTCAAGAGGGCTCATTTCATTGCCAAATTATTTAATTCATATTTATACAGGCAATTCTTTTCTATTTCTCTCATAAAAGTAGCAGCAGTACCATTTTACATTTACTTGTGTGTTTTTAGAATGGCCAAAATAGTTCCAGTTAAATTACCAGAGCCTGTTATAACCAGTGGGGAGGAGGAAGAAGCTGAAGAGGACAGTTACCAGCCATCTTGGCAAGGTTAGTACTGAACAAAAACCAATATAATATCCAGATACTGGAGTACTACTCTGTCTATACAGGCAATAATATTATGTAAAGTTCTACATGTTGAAATGTTTCTACATAGGTTATTTATAAACCAAGGCACAGTGAGTCCAATACTGTTTATCTAGTGTGACACAGGCAGATTTATCCAAGAGCAAGCATTAATTTATGAAAGTTTTGATAATGCAATAATAAATATGGGTTATTGACCAAGTGTGAGGTCAAGATGGCTGGATATTGGCCAAGTTCTTTTTTTGCGTGTTTATGGACTGAGACGGAGTTGAGGTCCATAAACACGCAAAAAAAGAACAAGGCCAATATCCAGCCATCTTGGCCGAACAAGCTTGGTCAATAAAGGATTTATTATATGGCTTTCGGGGAAATTTTTCTTGCGGGACACAGTGGGTAGTCCTGAGTGGGCAAGATAGCTCCATCTTGCCCACTCGGGTAGCTAATCACAGCACAGGATTTGATTCATCTTGCCCGCTCACAGAGCTAGCCATATAATAATAGGTGTTATTGGTGACTATTCCTTTAGGAAGTGAAAAAGAAGAACCTGAAGTTGCAGAGAAACATCATGGAGATTCTGATGAGTATGTCACAGTTTCCAGTATCTTATTATTCTAATGGCAATCAGGTTACATGTTCCTTGATAGACTGCAAGATAAGTACAGTAAATTCCGAGCTACAGTCTCGTAAAAGTTAGAGCTGAATATTTTTGTATCGTTCTACAGACAAGAAGAGCAGAAGTGGTTAGACGCTTTAGAGAAAGGTGAACTGGATGACTTTGGGCGGGTCAAACAGGACAAGGATGTGAGCATGATGACTGCGAGACAGGTATGATCCCTACAAGATGTGAAATTCTCATTTGCGCTTTTTGTGCATTGCAATTCCCTGTGGCAGTTTGGTGATATCAGTAAGTGTTGCTAGAAAAAATTATTACCCATGTGCCAACTTTCACTCTACTTGGAAATTAAAGTGATGGCAGACGGTACGTACACTGTTAGTAGCAAAATAACTACAGCATTAGTTATGTTGAATCAACTCTCTTTCTCTTGGCTTGGAAGTAAGACTTCCTTTCATAAAGTGAGAAATTTATTTTGCCTACACTTTTTCAGAGAGCCATGCTTGGACATGAAATAGAGGGTGAAAATCAACTTTTGGAGCTTCCAACAGGTATTTGAAAGAATTGATTTGCTAAGAGAATTTCCCATTATAATAATTTATTATATACCAGTACTACATGGATTTTATTTCAGTATTTCACCATGTTTGATAATTTCAGAACCAAGGCGGAAAAATGAAGACACTGAAGAAGCTCAGAAGAGACGAAAGCAAAGAGCCAAGAAGAGAAAACAGCAAATGCAGAAAAAAATTGAGGAAAACAAGGTAAATGTTAAAATATAATTTAAGTCTTTACAAAAGATCTTTATAATTCACTCTTGTTTTCAATTTTGAACAGACTCAAACCGTGAAGAAACTGCTGGATAGAGAAGCTACAAGATCACGCAAAGAAGAGGAGAAGGTATAATATAGAGGAGTCTTTCATTGAACCCAAATTTGGATCATATTTTGCATTATCACTGAAAGTAACATGTGACATTTCTTACTGCAGGCCCGGAAAAGGAAGCAAGAAGTACCTCACATTAGGTACATCAGTAATTACACAGGATTCGCTTTGTCCTTTTCTAAAGGGTTGGAGTTTCCATTACAAGTGCAATCCACTCAAGGGTAAGTTATTAATTTGATATTTGGAATAAAATTAGATGGGTGGGATTGAATTTCAAGGTTTCTTCTGTTTGTCTTTGGTCACTTCTTATCACCCTTTGAAACCACTATATCAGAAAAGTCTTGAATTTGATAAATGTGACTGTAATCCTAAGCATACAACTGTAAAAGCTAAATGGTGCAGTCAATGCACCAGTGACCCATTTAGGGCTACTGTATGGACATAAGCAAGAAACTATCTCCACTGTAAAACCCAGCTGGATCATATTGACTTTGTGTGGTTTGTATTGTTTATTTATCATGATTTTTGTTCCAGTAAACAACTGATGCATGAAATGTTTGGTACTTTTTTAGATCTCCAAAGCCAAAGCCAACATGTTCAGCTCAAGGATGTAACAATTTGAAGAAATACTCATGTTCCAGTAATGACCTGCCAGTTTGCAGTATGGCATGTTACAAGAAGGTTCAACTCATTCCTGGGAGAACAGAAGCTGTTGTATAACAAGTCAAATCAACTAAATGCAGTATTATTTTCCCATGGATTTCAGACTCTAGATTATATTGTCAGATCTGAAAGACTGAACATTATGAAGAAAGTGAAACCACTGGTATTTTTAATCTCCATAATGTGTTAATTTGCATGGATATTTTGTCTGATACCTTTTTCAGGCCAAATCCCTTTTTCGTCTAATATGGTATTTTTTGCCATTGTATTTGTTTCATTTTGGTTACCCCTTCTTTTATATAATTATTATATTGCATACTAAAGGGAGCTTGAGGTAGACGAGGTGAAACGTTTGTCAGTTTTTGAAAAATTGGAATGTTGTTTTCAAGTAACTATTTAATGGAGACTTGAGGAGTTTCAAAGTTGCTCAGTTGTTAATACATGACAATAATATTTTATTACAAGCTTGAAGATTATAATTGAAGTTGACAACGTTTTATCAATACAAACAAGGCAGGTTTCAAGTTACAATTGATTTTCTGTCAGTTGTCAAGACAATTTTGCTATGGGCTGGGATGAGCAGTTCATTTATGAACTCCAATCTGATAATATTATCATTAACACTACTAACAGTTTTCTAATTGCCCATGTACTGATGTAACACAGCAATTTGCTTTTCTGGGATTAGTTTGTGACAAAACTGTACAATAATAATCTCAAACTTGACTACTACATGTGTGTTATATTAATATAACTATGTAATATCAGGGTCTACTGCAGATTGCCTATATAGAGAAATCGGATGAAAAGTCATTTCTCCCTAAAATAGCCGTCAGGGTAGTAGTCAATTGTATGCTTTGTGGCTATAAAATTCAAAGCTTGGTGAGCTATCTATGCCAACATTTTTTGTTTATGAGGTAGAGGGGGTGGGGGTGGGGGGTGGGCTCCATCATATGGAATGGAATATTTAAGACATAAAGAACAATACCAGCACATTACTTTTCATAAGTGTTGATTGCTATCTATCTTTCTCTTACAGCTCACATTTAATATTAATAAGATCAAATAAAAATTACCTAATTGAAGGTTGTTTTAAATCTAACAGGAACATTTCACAGGAACCAAACACCAAATCGGTCTTTCTAATATAGTACAGAAAAAATACACAATAATATTTAGTTTTGTTGTACAGTACATGTTGTACAGTACATGTAAGTTATTTTTTGTTCATTAAAAAAGACATTCAGTTATGTTGTGAAAGTGGTTCACTTGTTCACAAATGCTTAATAACATTTGTGCATAACAGGCTCAATATACTGTATTGTTTCTCATCAGAGATTAGCATCATACCATACACTGAAACAAAGAAAAAAGTTAAAAAGTTAACCCCTTGCAGTTCCAAAAAAAAACACTAGCTACTTCTTTGATTAATCTTAAACATGTCTTTATGTAGATGTACCAAAGCCATGCCTGAAACATCTACCTATCCAAGTTTATGTCTTGACAATGAACTGCTGATATCTGCACTACCCTAGAATTCCGAAAGTAAAAGTCACTGTTACTTTTTGATTTAGTAGGCAAAGTGGGCCATTACTTTTGGGTAGCTGTTACTTTTGGATGGTTAAAAAATGTTTGTACGACACATGTAATTCACAGTCACTTCAGACAAAGGGGACACATAACACATGAAATTAAAAGTTCCATTTGTGTATGTTTCTAACTACCCACATAAACAAAGCAGAATGTATAAACAAAAAAGGTTCTCAATGTTGGTTAGTGGTACCGTAGGGTGAACGTATAATGGTCGCATCATATTGCAGAACAACTAATTACACTGAGTGTATCATTTGACGTCACTAACAGACAAATACAGCCTATAAATCATAGTTTCAAGAAACATTCAGTTAAATTCGAAATAAAATCACAAATAACTCCTGAAAGAAGTTCAGTCCTGCAGTCAGGCTTTTTCATTCACATTGCGCTTTCAAGAGATCAGAGAGTTTCTCTTCTAGTGACTTCTTGAAAGAGCCACTACTTTCGGGTGGGCCGTTACTTTCAGGGAGACCGTCAATTTCAGGGTTCAATAGGAAGGTAAAAATTTAATGTTACATTCAGGGAGCAGTTATTTTCAGGAAGGGGTGCATTACTTTTGAAATTCTATGGTAATATCTATCAACATAAATCAATGTGATTTGTCCATCTTCCACTCAATATTACTGATGTGTCTGCAAAGCTGAGTTTGAGATGTGTCCGCCTGTGAGACCCAGTTTAAACTTCACGTAGTCAAAAATGTGTAAAAAAGAGCTTCTTAATGTCACTCCACCAATAGAAAAACTGATTAGAATAGGTGCATGATGGTAGAGTGTGATCAGTCCAAGTCTGGTACTCTCTCTGTCATGCCTAGCCTGTCAGAGAGAGAGCCAAACCGGACTACTCTCAGAAGTGTGCAACTCTCAGAAGCAGAATTTGTTTACCATTCAGTGAATGCTGTGTCATCAGGGTGTTTCAAAATGATTTCTTTAACCTCCTCGGGAGGGTAGAGTCCATATTCCTTAGCTCGCTCCCATCTCTGTAGCCTGGTAATTCCTAAAAAGTAAATATACCAAACCAGTAAATAGCCTGGTGGAGTCCAAGAGACTAAGAACTTCCTAATAGGGCCTCAAGTATTATTGAAACGAGACAAAAGTTGAAACAAATATTTCACTCTTTTTAATTCATTCTTTTTATGAGTAATAAACAACAAATATAACATACCAATACATGGTCCAAATTCGGAATCTAAGTCGAATTCTTTTAAGACCGAGAGCTCCTCTGTGAGGTCCGAAGTTTGATCCTTCAAAACTTCGGCATCTGTGCAACATTTTTGAAACAAAGTAGAAACTTTATAGACCTTTACACTTCGCACCAGATTAATTCACAGCGAATAAAAACAGCTTAAGGTTAACCTCACCGTTTTCGCTTAAGACTGAAGTTTTTTTTGGCTGTTCTTTTTGGTTAATCGGCCTGTCCTTCTTGACTTTCGGAAAGGCATCAGTTATAAGTTTGGACGCCATGTTTCAGTTAGGCAAAAACACAGCTGAAAAGAAAATGCGAAGTCCTGGAGCAACACTCCGATTGGTCAAGGGGACGCACAAACGCGCAACCAAGCGACAGGAAAATTAGGAATCGGTGATCCGTAACCTGAAATTTAGGATCTTGGAATATCTCTCTGTACACTTACTTTTGTGGCTAGCAGGTTACCCTTCACAAGTTTTAGACACAAATTATGAGCAATAAATGAAATTAGAATAATTTGGGTGAAAAATAAAACATTCAGCCAATCTTTTTCTGCTTCATTAAAATGCTCATAACCAGGGCTCCTGCCATAACCAACATATTAAGAAAATTATAGACTGTTCACAGCCCTCTATTATCTCATATTTTAATTCGATCACTGAGCAGGCAGATAGAATCGTGAGAGAACTGGATGCCAGTGTAAAATGAGAGAGACTTGAGGAAGGAGGGGGTGGCTTGCTTCCCTGCCCCTACCCCCTTGTGCTTCTCACTTGCTTAGCTTGCTTTTTCTTTTGCATGTGATGAATAATAGAGAGACTGTGAACAGTCTAATTTACTAGTAATAAAATCAAAGCAGTATACAAGTAGCTTCTTCATGCACAGTTCTATAAACTGTATCATGCTTTGGTTTAGGCTCTGATAACCAGGGCAGGTTCCTTGAGCAAGGCCAGCTCTCTCTCCCCCCTCCCTACAAACAAAAAAAGAAAACAATAACTGTAATTAGGGTTTTTCTGTAGAAAGCCTAAAAACTATCATTTGCCACAAGAAAAAAGAAGAAATCTGTGGCGAGACTCATGTTCCTTTGCTTGCAGGATTGTTACTGAGCATAATGTGGGATCTCATCGTTTGCTTTGTCCCCATTAATGGTCCCACTAGCCTGCACAGCAAGTATTCTGAGGGAGAGGGTGAACAAATAAAGTTTAGTTGTGTTAAAGTTGGGGCAAGAGTAAATAATAAACAAATACAGTTCTTTAATTGCTGCCGTGGTTATGTACCAGACATGTGAGTGCGAGGTCTATATCCTTTCATCGTCCTTCACTGTAAATGTGTCACCTGAGCACCCCGCTGACCACCATTGCTGGATTAGCAAGGTAAAGATAATTATATTAAGTAGAGATTAAAGAAGTGGGGTGAGAAAGCGAGCAAATGCAACCTAATAAGCACCCTAGGTATCTTCTCATTTCTATTAAAAGTGGAAAATATGCACTTTTGTTTCAACCAGTTATGCTATAATTGCTATAATAATGTGGCAGCAAGTTTTGCTATCTTTTCTACTGAGCTTTTTGAGACAAATACACGTTATAATATTTTGCTAATCTTATAGTAATTACCAGTATCAGAAGCTTAACACCTTGCAGAGGTGATATGCTTCTGCCAGTATATAGTAGATGGCGAATAAAAAGGAAACAAACACTGGCTTTGTTTGACTTAAATAGAAAGCTCCCATTGCATCTAATGATGTGGGCGGGCTTAATTCCACATTTTGTACATGTAAATAAATTAAAGTACTGAGTTTTATAAAGTACAGCTAAGTTATTACTCTGTTTTAAACACAATAAAGTTAATGATTTTTAAAAGTTCTGATAGCTTCACCAGGTAACAAATCCATACTTTTATGGAAATTCATGATTCTTTAGTTACCACTGACAATGAACATTTGAGATAGCTTAGCTTTACAAAGGGCTACTTGAAAAGTGTTTTCAATCTATCTCTGTCTTCTGCATCATGTTCTTTGGCAAGCCTTTCTAGTTCTACAAGCTCTTTCTTGACAATTTTTGTGAGTGATGGATCAAGAACTGCTACTCTATTGAAATCCTCTCTGGCTTCCTTAGGATTCCAACATTTCACATGAGCCTTGGCACGTCGATATAAAGCCTTGACATTGTCTTTATCTTTTTCAAGCACTGTCGTTGTATGCTCAATAACTTCATAGTAATCACCAAGAAAAAGCTTACACTGAGCATAGTTCAATAAGAAAGGAATTTTCATTCTGTCAAGGTTAAGCCAAGGTGTGTCACCAGGTTTTTCATGCAGACAAAGCTGTTCCAAGCAACCCAATGCCTCGGCATACTTTTCTGCAGCTTCTTTGTACCTTTTCTGTTGATATAGTCTATTTCCAGCTTCTTTTAAGCTTGGTACATTGGACAATTTCTCATCAGCATCCATCTGCCAAGTTTCCTTCTGGAACTCACCAGGTTTCTCATATTTTAAAAGTTCTATTTCAAAGATAAGATCTTGTTCATTGACAAGCAAGTCGTCTAAGTCTGGATAACCAGTTGATTTCATGGCAGACAAACTGCAAGAATGTTCATGATGATTATGTTCTTCTGTTAATTCTCCTTTTGCTTTCTTTGCAACTGTACGGAGACTCTTGGAAACTATTGCATAGCCTCCTACAAGCTAACAACACAAGTGTTAAGTTAAAACTGCGTATCACTATTAACAAAAACAAATTATAACAGTGGCCAGCTTTCACATGTTCACGATTTGGCCAACGCATCAGGCAAAATCCTCTTATTTATGTATATTTCCAGCACAAATTAAAGCGTTTCATTATAATGAATGACTTCTAAGAGCCATTTCATTCACGATCTTCAGAGGAGGGAGTATAAGTGGAATGGCACAGATATCTGCTTTAGGAGGGATAGGGGTTTCATTGAGGGTCAGACACAGGATAAATTGACTGGTTGTGAGGTGACTTTGCCAGCCTGGTTTGACCATGTATGGAAAAGTGTTTCTTAATATAAAGAAAATAAACACTGCACCACTTATTAACCAATATTGAGGTCTTTACTGGAAAATCTCAAACTGAGACCTTGCAGTATTGACTGAGCAATAGTGAGGTCAATACTGGAAGGCTGAGTTTTGAGATCTTCCCATAAAAACCGAAAGTTTGAGGTTAATAAGTTGTTTATTATATGGCTTTTTGCTTTGTTTTTGCAGGCCCATAATCGGCCTGTGGGCATTACAGGATAACAATGCCCTACAATTAGCCAATCAGAGTGCACGTTATATCGGCTAGAAACACAAGCCATATAATAAAAGCTAGTAAAACGTAGCTAACGTACAAAAAAAAATATATAAGCTTAATAAGCTTTTAGCTGATCTTACCGATTTATCACAAGTGAAACGAGCGATTTCTTTTTCTCTCATTGTTTTTATAAGTTCCTCCCAAACTTCCAGCTTGAATTTCTTCCCGATAAGGAGCTCAAAGGGCTGTCCAAGATCACGACTGCAGTCTATCGGCGTCTTGTCCTCATCGTTTTTGAACGTTTTGAAATGAAAAGTAGCCTAAAAATCCAAAGGATTTGTGAGTATATCTACTTTTAATTTATCTTATGTCTCGCGAGACCATTTAAATTTATCTACAGGAAGTCTTTATGAGTAGTTAATTTTACCTTAGATCCGTGTTCAAATAATGGTATTTCCCCTTCTCCAGCGTAAAGAACGTTTTTTGTGATCAAAGCTTGAGATTTTAGCTTGTTCGCTCTCGCCATTTTGACAGCGCACCTGTGTAGATAACCGAGAGAGACTGGGTATCAGTAACCATTCTCCGCGCAGGAAAAGGGCTAAATCAGGCGTTTATTACTTTTTTTTTTAGAAGAAGAAGCTCGCGGGGAAGGGTAAGAAAAGAACGCTTGATCGCAGGCTAGAAAAGAGCTTTCCCTACAGCTCTCAGTGAACTCTATTAAAGGCCGGTCGCTAATCAAAAGCTCACTTTAGTTGGGAAACTTGGGGCCATTAGAAATCACTTGAGCCACTGGTATAGAAGGTCGTAGAAACGTCTTAACCGGAATTGGAATTATCAACAAACTTTTAGGCGCTGTTTCATGCAGTCAATATGACTACAGTGTGACATTTCTGTCACCGAAGAGATAAATTTGAGATTTTATGAAAAAGAAAAAAAGAAGAGAAGCGATAGTTTTTTTCCGGTTCAGACAAAGCTATCCCTTTGAAATCTCCCCATGAAGCCGCTGACGTATTTAAAAGTAAATTGATCTGTCGTCTCTAATTATGTTTCAGTTCTTGATTACTGTATGATCCATTAGTAAGTAAAATGCGGAGCGCTGATTTACTGTTGTTAATACTGTTGTATTAAAGCACTATAAGTTTGAATTAATTATTTATTCCCCTATCAGCTGCAGTTTTCACTCACCGAGCTTAAATCCGATTCCAAATCGAAATCGGCTCACTCAATCAAGCCGAAATGAAAAAAAGCAAAACAAAACCAAAAAAACAATTTTTTTCTCCGTCAGTTGTGTACGTATGAAGTATATAGAGAAGTTACCGAGTAACTATATCCACGAGGAATAAAACACAAATAGCGGTGATAAACATATTAAACTTACGCATTTTAATAACTTGACGTTTCGTATGCTACGATGGCCGAAGAACAAAAGCCTTTATGAAATCCACGCTATATTTTTAACATGAGATATCTCCCTTGAGATAACCTGAAATGCAAAGGAATCGCTCGGAGCCGTTAATCTGAGTTCGGTGCTTGTATCGAGGTGTGTACATGGGGTCATTTTTTCATTATTAAACCTGGGGATCTCGACTTTGACTAACTAAGAAAATACGTGGATAAATAGAACTCTCCTTACTAACAGCTAGCTCAAGCCAAGTCGAGGGAAAGCAAATACCATACTTGACTAGACAAGACAGGTGAAAGCCTGCATACTAATTCAGTGTTCATACTCAGTAACAATAGACGTATAAACGTTTTTTCAATCTGACGCGCAAACCTTTTATTGATTTTTGTAACAAGAGGAGATTCTTTGATTTCAAAACCGAGAACCATTGATCAATGCACGCCGAAGTGAAAATTGAATCATGATTTGTGATATACAACCAAAAGCTTTTTTTTTTGTTCATTTTTCTATTAATCAGTGAAATTCACTCAATAGCTAGACTTGAAATGTTTTTAAAAAACTTCAACGTTGTATGCAAAATAAACTTGTTTGGTGCCACTGAAGATCCACTAAAAAACTTAAAATCTATTAAGACGAGTTTTTGTTTCCATTTAAAATTCTCAGCGGGAGAGATCCAATACTGCAAAGAAACAAACTAATGATATTTGTACGATATACTGTTATTGTGCGAGCCTTGTTTGGCGACTAGTAATAGTTTTATCTTGTGTTACTAATTCTCAAGGCACGTGCCACACTTAAGTAGCTCAAAGTAAGAGAGTACCCTTTTCAATATATCACACGGCAATATCCTTTTTACAGACTGTAAAGGCTATAACATGCAATCCTAATTAAACGCATTGAATACCAGACAAATAAAATAAGCTTGTGTTAGTTGAATCAATGATGTTTTCAGGCAGTTTCATCAAATCCGACGCGCTGATTTCCGCGTTAAACGTTTAAGATTCTCAAAACCATCTAGAAACTGAACCGAAAATTTGCATGTTAAGACGCTTTCCATAAACTTCTTTTGGTAACCCAATAACCGAAATCTCGTAATATCATTTTGCTTGATGGATAGTGTCTGCTTGAGAGCACATAATAGTTGCAGAGTCCATTTTATTTGCTGTTATCGTTAACCATGGCCACACGAGACTAAATAATTAATTTGATTTGATTTTCCACTCAGCAGCCTGCGACCCACGCATCTGCTTTATCCATAATTAGCTAGTTGGTTGCGCAAAATAACTGGTGGCAATTTGTAAGCACACCTACAACTGCGCGCGCGCCTTATAACACACAAACTAGCGCAGCCGACATTGGCCGAATGCCAGGGTATAAAGCTTTCACACAACCTGCTATCTGGCTGTTTTAAATTCATAATTTCAACGCCACGCTACTTTACGCTGAATTACGGAACTAGAACTTCAACTGCTCAAGTTAAAACGAACGTCAATTTATGAGTTTGTATAAATTCCAGTAGCTAGCGCAGGTCCGTTTTATTTCATGTCTTGAGAAGGTTGCTATAGTTCCACCTAGTATTTAGTCCTGGCTGCAAGCGGGGATACAGGCGTCGTGCGAAGGACCAGTATAAAAATTCAAGTAACAGGAACTAGCATGCCTAGCGTTACCCATCCGCTACAGGCTGCCTCCTTGTCAGGACATGATGCTTTTGTAGAAGGAGTTGAATTCAGCAGTAATGGAAAATACATAATGTCAAGTTCTTCAGGTGAGCTAATTCAATGCTACGCTAATCATTGTTTTTTTTTCCGCCGCTAAAAAAATAGAATCTTTACAAAGGTTTATCTCATTTAATCGAAAAATTGTGTTCGTTAAAAAAACGTTGCTTTGAAGAGTAGTACTGTATGAATCGAGCTTATGCAGCGTTTTGCGCGCGTGAAAAAGCGCGAAAAAAAAAAAAGCGTGAAGTGAAAACGAGGCTCCCATACATGTGCTGTAATCGTTAGGAAACATGGCGGGCGTCGAGGTCGCCACTCTTGGGACAATCATAGCAACCTCTTTAATTGCCGCTGCTGTGTTAGTAGTTATTCTGTTTATCGGCTTCAAGAGTAAACAGAGAAAGGATGACAGTTCTGAGACTGTTAAAAGTGAATTGGAAGAAAAACAGGCGTTCAGCGGAGAGAGAAAAGACAAAGCAAAGACTACGAAAGGCAAACGAGGGAACGCGCCAGTGAAGAATCATCGAAGACAGTTTGCTATTCTGAAAGGCCACACAGGAGATGTTTTCGATTTGGAGTTTAGTTTGAATGGAAAATACATGGCCTCAACTTCGCAAGGTTGTCACAAAGAAATATAAATTCAATAAGTTTTCTTTTATAATGTAGCCGCTTGCATGCTTAGAGATGTGTCCACGTACACAGAGGATATATCACGTGAAGGAGGGCATTAAGCTTGTTATTTTTTATTTAGACGTTTATCTAAAACGTATTTTTACGTAAACAATTTATTATTTATACAATTCGTTAGCGCAAATTTGTGAAATTTTATTGCATTTGAGTCGTAGATTTTCAAGTCTGTTTTGGTAAAGGATTAATACTTGTCACAACTCCTTGAATCTTTCCCCGGTGGAATCCCCCTCACATACAAACTCAACAATCCAGAAAATTGAGTTAGTCAATTTGTAGCTTATCTTATTAAGCATTGTTTTGTTGATAAGTGTGAGGCTGGAAGTATCAAGTGGCATATTCATTTTAAATATACACAGGATGAAGTACACAAACATGTTCTGAAGTTTGGGTTCATAATGTAAATTAATTTTTTTATAGTCTCATTGTGTAACATAGGTTTTTTGGTTTATTTTCAATACCATTGTTACTCAGGTCTAGTTTCTCAAAAAGTTTTTTTCAAGGGAAAGGCCAGAGAAATGTTCTTTTCCATGATATTTTTCAAAGTTGTCCCAAAATAAGTTTCTCTTCAATTTGTTGATTTCAAAATACATCTTAATTGGCAAGGGAGATAAATGCAAGCTTAATTAAGTTAAATAATTAACTATTATTTTAAAACATACATCTTCAAAATTCATTTCACAGATTTATTTAAAGAAAGCAACCTGGCTTAACAAGTTTTAAAATTCTTTGGTTCTCGAATTGGAAACCTGAAGATGAACTTTCATGGCTGGCATACCATTTGTGGGACTTCCTTTGTCTCATATGTCATTTTGATTGATTTGATCAGCTCATGGGTATAATTGGCAACCACACATTACAAAATAATGTTTATTACTTTATGGATACTTTATGAAGCTGATCACCATCTGCGTGGCAAAACAAAAATATTTTCTTGAATTGCTATGTTGGCCAAATACTTTGCATTCAGATCAGGACTTAACTACACTGTGTTTGAAAAAAATATTTCCTCATAATTTTGTACACTTAAAATCAGCATATGATCACTTCAAAAAATCTCTGTGTATTTTTTTTTTTTTTAAAATAGAGTCCTAAATTGTGACGTCACAAAAGAACAAATTTGAGAAATTATGGGATTTGGCGCCATTTTCGAATAGAGGGTCCTTATTAAAGGGTCCTTGCCAAAAGTTACCTCTTAATTGTAATTCCCAGCCGAAATATAAAGGATGAAAATTTGCTACTGCCCCATATAAATCTCTCTAATTTTGAGTCAGTTGAAGGGTTTGTATGGGATGCTATCAAACTTTGATCCCTTATATCTCTATCGGGAATTGCAATTCAGAGCTAATTTTTGGGATGAGGACATCTTTTTGGATCCTCTATAAGAATATGACATCATATCCCATAATTTCAAAAATTTTGTTTTTGTGACATCATCACTTTAGGACTCTATAATTAATTTATCATTCATGAGTAGCATACACTAATTACATTTTTCCAGATCACTCCCAAAATATGTTAGAAGAGAAAAGAAGGCCTTCTACTGACTACAGAAACTAAAAGAATCTTGTATTTTGCCCTTCAATCAGCCTTACCCAGCTTGTAACTTTCACATTTACATCCTACTTGGACCACAAAATTAATGTAGTGAATGAAAAAAGAATAATACTTGAACTTAAATTATTTATTTATGTGTATTTCAGACAGGACAGTAAGACTATGGAGTGTAAAAGATTTCAAAGAGAAGGAACATAAGTAAGTTATGTTGTGGATTTATTTACTGTAGTCTGTGAGCAGTCAGTCTTTTCTGCAGGTCCCCTGAATGAATGGAAATTGCAGTTTATTGTTTTTCCTTCCTGTGTCTACTCATTTCAGACCTCACTGTTCCCCCATTCACCACTTGACGAGTCACTTTGGATACACAACATTATGAAAAGAAAGTGGCTGCCTTATTTTAGAAGTATTGTTCAAACTTGAAAAATAATCAAATGTAAAGAGTCTGTTGTCTTTGTTCATTATCTTTTATCTTAAATTGTTGCAGTGGGCATGCACTACAAATACCCACCACTGGAGTGAAATTAGTGCAATATGTCTCAAATGTAAATCACCATCAGATGTGAAAATGTTTGAATCAGTGAAATCTAGAAAAAATACAATCATCAAAAATTAATAGCATGATACATTGATGTTTAGTTTTTATTCAAATAGGGGTGGCAAATGGTCCTCCAAAAACCAAGGGTCTCGCAAAATTTTCACTGAATTTCACGGGTCTTGCAGTCGCATTTTTTAGCAGTTATGTGTGTCTCGCAGTCTTGATTTTTCTCCCAGAGCTCTCTTGCGGTCTCGATTTTTGTCAAGGCTAAGAAAGTCGCGAAGTACCGATTTGTTTATTTTTTTTTTTTAGTAAAGTTAAATGGCATCACAACATCTTAGAACCTGAATGTCTTGAGTTCGCATTTAAAACACTTTAAAGTCTCGGTCTCGCAATTGAAGAAATCAAAATGTCTTGGGCTCGCAAAGAAAAACGCTAATCTCGTCGTCTTGCAAAGTCTGGCATTTACCATTCGCCACCCCTTCAAATGCCAGTGGCACAAGGTGATGTCCTCTGGAAGGCTAGTCTGATGTATTACCTTTGCTGAAAAACAGGGAACAAAAACTTTAAGCCACAGGCATGAAAATGCGCTCATAAGAGCTGAACAATATTTTAAAATAACAGTCCTTCCTTTCCTTTAAAGAGTGGCCAGATGTTGACCTCATGTTTACAGAGGGCAAAGGTTCTCAGACTCAGTGGGTTGATTATTGTACCCTTGGACTAGTTGTACTCCTTTGTGGTTCTCTTGCACAAAACATTTTACACATTGGCATCTTAAGCCAAGGAAATAAAATAATGTAGAATAGCAAATTCTCAGAACATTTAGACAGTGATAAAATGCTGATACAGGAGAACTCCAAGACAGATCCATTAGACAAAAAAAGAAAAAGATATCAAGAGTTCTTTGAAAAAAATGGTTAGAGTGACATCAGTGACTGATTTTATCGTTTGATTTTCTTATATTTTACCGTTAGATATGTAAGAGCAAATGTCGATTTTGATCATGGAACAAAGGTCAACTTCAGCCCTGATACAAGGTAAGAACACTTGTCAGTATTTTGACAGATCTGTTATCATATACAGCCACAACTGCAGCTTTAAGTCAGGTGTCAGGAGATAAAATTCCCATGAAGCTTATAAACTGTTTTAAACATCAATCCTGGAAGCCTGTAAAAAAAAGCCCTTCACTTACTGGTGTATAATGTAGGCTCATCAGGGTGAGCTTGGGTTTTTTTCCAAGGATGTGCCCTTTACTGCAGGGAATTTGGATGATATTTTACATCCAAAGCATTTCGAGACCAGATCAGTGAGATGTCTGCATTTTGAGTTAAGCTAATAGGCTGGAAAGCTAAGTTGCTGTTATATTATTATCATAATGTTAACCATGCATGGCTGCCGTATTGGATACATGTTGTCCTTGAGAAATTAGAAAATCATTAATTTTAGATTTAAAAACATAATACTGTTTATCATCTATTGAATGTCATCTAGCATTAATTTCATGTACAATATTGCTTTTTGACACTTTCTAAAGCTAATAATCTCACCATTTTGTCATTGTCCTATTAATTTTTAATTTCCTAGTTTCTTTTTTCCTCTCTTCTCCATTGAAGTCATTTTATATCCTCAGCACAAAATTTACTAATTAATATATCACATTTTTTTTTCATTATTGTGGCAATGTCATCCATTTCATTGTATCATCCAATGTCGCATCTGGCATTTCTGATTAAGAACTTTAAATTTAACTTTTGTCCCTGAATAATGATTTTTTAATTAATTTTAATCACTTTTATATGTCATTTCCATTAAACAATGGTTAAACTTGAGCTGTTTTAACTTCTTAAATCGTTCTTTCTTGTCCTCCTGTTTTGCCGACAGTGAAGATACTAAGCAACAACAACCAGTTCGCTTCAGGTTTGTTGAAATGCAACTAAACCTAAAAGTGCATGGAGATCTAATATGTAACAATGTACTTTAAACAAGAAAAAAATGATAAATCTGAATGTTAATATAATTATTATTAAAAAATTAGTATATCTGATTAAATTTGATTTTGTCTAAGTTTCTAAGAAGGCCCTTTGCTACATAATACTTTGTAAACCTAATTTCTAAGTAACTCTTTCTTTGCTAACCCAAGATTGATGTGTTAATTCTCTTTACTAAGTGATGTACATTCTTTTTATGTTGTCCTGATTTTAAAAGGCATTTAAATAAAATAATAACCTTAATCATAAAAATCAGCAAAGATACAAAAAACGTTTATATTTTATCCCCAAAATAATTTAAATTAGAGTGGAAACATTGCCACTTGTAAAGCTGGCTCTTTGAGATTAGCAAAAACTAGGTATAAAAAATTGTTCAAATTAAAAACAAGAAAAATAGTCTCATTTTGGCATCAGGACTTCAACTCTAAATTATCCTGACAAAAAAGCTCCTAATCCTATCTGAAACAGCTGGACACAGACTTAAAGATACCATGCCGTTGCCTATCATTAGAAGTTCTGTACTCTTTTTAGCACTCAACTTGTTAGAAGGGCAAATGAGGTTCCTCCTCGTTTTTCTATTCGAGTAAATCCCCTGTCATCTCCATCCATGTAGCATTGATTTTAATGCTGATTGTAGAACGTAATTTACTGTGTTTCAGGGCATTTATTACAGCTTTGGCTAATGGCAACACAATCCGAGTATTTAAAGTGAACAAGAAAAAGGATGGATCTGGCGCTTCCATTACTGGTGAATTTGATTTTCCTGTCAAACATTCGGCAGAGATCATCAACATTGCTGTGGCATCCAGTGGCAAGTTCATCATGTCATGTTCCAGTGATACAACGATAATCTTGTGGAATTTAAAGGGTATGCTTTAGCTGCTAACTGTTGGGAAGAGGGGTCTAAAATGAAAGTAAAGATCTTTGGTAACCTCTATCCATTTTAAACTCAAACTGGACACAACCTTCAAGAGCTGCTGTTGTTGCCTCTAACAAATTTGGCCAGTTCAACCCTCCACACAGACACCTCCATGAAGGCTTTTAGCCAGGATTTGAAGAGTGGGTGTCCAAAATGTGCTATATAAGGGCCTGCTCAAATGAACAATTTATAAGGCAACATATCAAAAATAAAACAATTTTCTCTAATAAGCGGCCGTCCACAGGATGCCTGGATGCCCATCTGGCTAAAAGCCTGCCTCCATGATGTAGACACATTGATAATATTCTAAACAGTTCAGTAACACTCCCAGAGAAACCAGAACTCATATTTTAAACTCTAACAGGCAAATCAATCCACAATAAATTAAAACACTCAGCTCTCTCACTTTGGAGTCTGTATTGATGAGGCTATGACTGGACACTGTTTATCTGTTGTAGGTGAAGTACTGTCGATAATTGACACTCGTCAGATGAACAACAGCTTTGCAAGTATATCTCCTTGTGGGAAATTTGTTGCATCTGCAGGTAGGAACATTGAAATCTTAACAACCTTAAATTCTCCAGAGCATTCAATTTCTGGTTATGTATCACCAAATTCTCAGAACTGTCACTGGATTAGCAATTTACTGATTAACCAGCAGCTGACAAATTTTATTTCATGCACTGTGTCAAATGTTGCACTGACAAATAGTCTAGGGCTACTCACAAGTGATCAAGCAAATGAAGTTTATAAAATAAATGTACTTTTTTAGGGTAGTGAAACCTGTTTGCTAATGTGTCTTGTTCTTGAGAGTGTAATATATTTCAGTTCTTAAACCCTGCTGGCACATCTCAGTCTTAGGTTAAGCTGGTAATCTTTCAGGTTACTTAATGGTTAGACTGATTTAGTGGTGGGAACATTTGATCAGCATTTGACACACCTGTCATTTACACCTCAATTGAAAACTGGCCATTTGTCAGCTCTAACTACTGTACCTTTACATGTACAGTTCATATCATTAGGTACCAATATTTCTCTTAGGGTTCACCCCTGATGTTAAACTTTGGGCCGTGGAGTTCACCAAGTCTGATGAATTCAAGCAGGTAACATATTACATATTACATGTCTGTTTACAAGCCTTTTAATTACATTAATAACATTTCCTTACAGTATATCTATTATGAAGTGCATAATTTATTTTACTTGTTGCAGGTTTCAAGAGCAATGGAGTTGAAAGGCCACACTGCTGGTGTTTATCATTTTAGTTTTTCAGCAGACTCCACAAGGTACTAGATAATGATGTACTACTGTTCAGTCATGACTAAGTAAGTTACTATTTCCTTTCATGATAAATGGCGTCACTCTAAATGTCAGCTTCCCAAATATAGCCTACATAGCTGGCAGTTTTGGTGCTATTTTGATGGGGTTTTGTGGTGCCAAACAAGCGGAAAGCTGCAAAAAAAAAAAAAAAAAATGGCGAGAAGAGAATGAGGGAGAAACACTCTCTCTCTCTCTCTCTCTCTCTCTTCTCACCATTCTTCTCGCAGCTTTTCCTTCACTGTTTATCTGCACCATGAGAGCCTATAGAAAAAGCCCACATAAACCACCAGCCACACAGGTTACCCAAATACAATTTTACTCAACATGGTTGTTTTAAAATTTGCATTATCAACCTTCAGTAAATAATGTGTTATGCATTTTACTGGTGCCTTCTTTTAGATAACTGCAATTTCTTACAAGCAGTTTAAGAGCATTGATGAAGGACTTTGGGGGAGTCTGTGGGCAGTTCTTTAAGGTTTACACTGGTGTATAAGTTTGTGGTTGAAAAAGATGTGAAAATCATCCTGCATCTTTACTTCCTTCGTTGTTTTTATTAGGATGGCAACTGTATCAAAAGATGGAACGTGGAAAATTTGGGACATTGATGGTGAGTTTTCTTTACTACAATGAGACTTGAGCTGTATGTAGCTAATGAGAGGGTTGTATTTGGGGGAGAGTTAAAACATCACACTAAAAGTCCCTTCCTCTCTTTTCCCTTCTTGTCCCTTTACTGCACTTCTCGCTTTTTTCAGGCCCCTTCCTCAACTGGGGGACTCACTTGTGGGAACTGTTTGTTTTGGTTTTAAAGTAATTGTGGCTTAAAATGTAGTTTCAAACCAGTTTTCTATTTCTGTCTTATTCAGTGGAGTACACCAAGAAGCAAGACCCTCATCTACTTATAACAGGGATCTATGATGCTTCGTTTGGCGTTTACAACAACATGTTCATCAGCATGTCCCCGGATGCTTACGTCACGGCTGTAGCTATGGGACGATCCGTAGGAATTTTCAATACAGAAAATGGGAACTTAGAAGAACTACTAGAGGAAGTACATGGAGGTAATATAAATGAAATAGTTCTGGTACCAGGCTTCCCTCTTGTCCGGTATCTCACACTGCTTGTCTTGTCAGCCACATAATTGACTTGTTTTGGTTAAGACGAATTCCGCTCAAAGTTCGAGCAATAAGTGCAAAAATTGTTTACCAAAAATCTGCTCATAGTACGGTAACGTTTTGAATGCTGTTCTAAACTTCTCACGTTAATTCATTTCTGTAAGTGACCCCGCGATTAGATTCTCAAGCATTCTCGGGAAAATCAGTTTCAAACCTTGTAAGACGGCTTAAAGCGAGCGTTACTGTATTTTGAACTGATGTGAAATGTCTGTTTTTATAAAAATATGGATGACTTCAAATTCAATTTTCTCTCGCGGGGTCAGCTTGAGAGCTTAAGTCTCGATAAGTTCTTCTTAACTGTATTCAAAATATTGCCATGCTCTGAGGTTTTTTTGGTAACTTGATTTTTGCCATTATTGCTCGAATGTTCCGCGGAAATCATCTTAACTCCTCAGTTTGCTAACTAAACTCCTAATCCTTTCCTTTCTTAACATTTTTTCGGTTATTTCTTTTGAGCGACTCTATTAGCCCTCTATATTACAGAGATTACTGTCTGAACTTTGATTATCAAAGACAAACACCTTCTGAGCTCATGCAAGTTTTTGTCTCCAGAAATCAGTTTTTAAAATTTACATTTTCCTTGATGTGATTAGAATAACTTCACTTAGGGTGACTAGTAAAGTAACATATCAGTACTGCTCGTGACACTGCCAACACACATTTTTTTGTTGTTGTTGTTGTTGTTTCTTTCAGATGATATCACAGCGATCGCGTGGCACCCAAGCTCTCGTTACCTGGCCACCGCAGGAGGCGCGGACCGTCAAATCCGCGTGTGGCATAATGCGGCTGGGATCAAGGTTCAGATTGAAGATCTAGAGGGGCGAATAAACCGTGCCAGAAACGAAAACGTTAAGGTAAAATTGCAGCATATTTGGATTACTGAGCATTTTACAAGCGAGGTTTGCTGGGGTAGAGAAACGGCATGTTAAATTCACACCGGAGTAGAAGATTTCAGACGACTTTTTAGGAAAATTTTGCGGATTCTATGCGTAAATAGATATAAACAGTGGTTTTCCAGTGAATGAAATATAATACAGTACAGGGAGTATATAGCGTGTTCTTTATACAAACAAACTAGTTATTTAAATTTTTATCTTTTCCTAACACAGGAGAGATTGGAACAACAGGTTCTTGAAGCAAGGTAGAGTGGTTTTTTTTCATGTTCTATAGTTCTATATTCGCTACGTTTTCTTGTTCAATGTCAAATTAAATTGCAATAAACATTAATGTGGGCATATTTTCTCACTTTCTTTTTCATTTACTGCTGTCCTTTCAGCTGTTTGTCTGTTCGTTTCATTCAACATTCGCTGTCTCTCTGCTAATTCGTTCTTCTTTTTAATTTTTAGAGCGTCATTAGACAAGTTGAACCTCATTGGCTAAAGAAGAATTCGATTTATTGTCCAGCAAACAACATTTAAATTCTCAAACAAAAAATATCAACAAAAGGGACAAGACGCAAGAAATATTTAAAATTATCAACATCGAAGACAGAAAAACGTTTTTAACGCGGGACAGTAGACCACGACGAAGCTTGTGTTTATGTCGACCAACAACAGAACATAGTGAAGAAAAAAAGACCTTCAACACAGCATGCAAATATACAGAGTACAGTTAACAACGAAGAAATGAACGGAATTAAGAATCAAATGTACAAATTGATACGAAACGAACTGATGGAGGAAACTTTTATTTTACCTTTCATGAAACTCGAGTCCTCCCTTCGCGTATCAATAAATGCAACTTAACTTGAAAAACAATATGGGTGATCTTGAAATGGCCCAGCGTTTTATTTGCTAAAGCTTTTACGTTATGATTTCTATTTTAAGAGCTTTTTAAGAACAATAAAGTTATTGTCATCAGTTACTGTTGTTTAAACAAGTACTTTATAGTGATCAACATCTTTCCAAAGCCAAATAATCAGAAAAAGGCTTAGGTCCCCGAATGAACCAATCAGATCTCGCAATAGAAGTGCAACCCGTGCTAACCCAATCCACCGTATATACGGCAGAAGATGGCGGCTGCACATTTTACCATAAGACTTCCTTAACCTAACACATTAGCACGTAGAAAGCCATATTTTGCATACATATTTTTCCTGTGCTACGAAAACTGTGAAGACTAGATATGAAGTTTAAAGAACCTTTCTGTTTGTTTTTATAAGCGTCAGAGTCTCGTTCGCTTAGAATCATGGGGAATCTGTTTTATTTGTTCCGGCTCACTTCTTTCACCCAACTTTGTGCTATTATTTTTTGAGGATTTATTTCCGTGAGACCTTGAACTGAGAGGTCAAAATAAGCTGTAATGGTCTTGATCGGGGGTGCATGGAAGAGAAATAATTGAACTTCACTTATTCACTATTCCAAACCGTACATTTTTTCGAATTTTTTTTTTTTTTTCCAAAAAGTAGCTAATTCCGAAAGTAACGGTATTCCGGAAGTTTACGGTACCCTCATTTGCGTTCGGTCAACCTCACAACATTATCCCACAGGATTGTTATACGGAATCGAAACAGAGCAGAATCGACGCAGAAATCAAGATATTAAAAAAACAATAAGGGCCTCTTTATAAGGAGAGAGTGTTACACTAGAAGGCAGCTTACCCTAGCAAGCGGCCGGGTTACCCTAGCACTCACACATTTCCTCTTTTTTTCTTCGTCGTGTTTACAAGACAGCTAGGGTTACCTGGGTAGGCGGGTTATCCTATCTGCGTGCTAGGGTTACCCTGGCAGACGGGTTAACTTTTTCCCTTGTAAATACTCCAGGTAGGGTTAACCCGCCTCCCCGGGTTAACTTTCTAATTGTTTCCAGACCCTTTGACTGTAACCGCACATTACATGTAAGTTGTCGTAGGGTTACCCTACCTGTAAAATTTTTCTTGTAAACCCGGGCTATCTTTTGCCCTCCAGCTAGGGTTAACCCGCTTGCTAGTGTAACCTTCCCTCCGCGTAAACAGGCCCTAAGTAACAAAATGCTGCTTATGGTGTGGATCAAGTCTTGAAGGCGCACGTAAGACGTGAGTTTCCATTCCATATTGCAGAGCAGTTACCTGTTTTGAAAAATTCGTCCCTTCCCCGGCAACTTCTCCCTGCCCTCCACACCCTTCCCAGGTCTTCCTATGGAACGAGAAGACGGAAAGCTCAAATTGCGCAGCACACTACAGCTTTGCTTGGTTTTTACGCTTACTGAACAGGTTGTAGGTTTAAATACACTCGCAACTTGCAGGTGATCAAAGCAGTAAGTGCATATATCTCATTTCCTACACCCATCGGATGCAAAACAAAACCCAATCGGGAATTGGTTCAAGATTTCTTTAGGCACTTCTCACTGTTCACAAGCTGAATTTTCAGTGAGTTTACTTCATTTCCTGAAATATTCATTTGTGTTATTTTGTAATTTTGGGTTCAAATACCCCGCTTACGGCGACGACCCCCTACCGCCGGTCAGCGGATTAGCACCCCGATATTACATTCTTCATGTAGCTGGAATCAAACATATGGAAGAAACAGTTGTCAGCTTCAGTTGCCGACAGTGGTGAAGAGTTTCTGCAGACAACGATGGTAAGCCTTGAATTTTAATCTTCTCAAGGGTTGCTTAATTCTTTCAATCAAAAATCCATCGTTAATTCATCTGATCTGTTTTATTTCTTGTGGTTCTCTAACAGTCTGCGATCTTCAACTTCCAAAGTTTGCTCACAGTGGTTCTTTTGTTGATCTGTACATGTGCGTACATTCGCTCGATCTACCCAGCTCTCTTGGACAAGAACAAACACGGGTAAGAAACAGCAGCGTTCCGCAGTTTGATTCTGGTATTGTTTCTTTCCAGGCGGTTATTCGATAAAACGCTTTTGTATTATGAGTGGTTTTGTATGTGCTATGCTTTGATGACGTGGAACATCCGATGTACGATTTTGGAATTCGAAAACTGAGTTGGCTTATGGAAATTGAGTTTCTATTCACATTGTGACCTTCCTCATTGCGGTCAAGCTTTTTGGTTTCAATTGATGGCTCTTTGGTAGGAATTCATTTGTATGGGGCCTGGGGCTAATTTGATTATTGTTGAGACATGCTAGCAGCAACATAATCATGTTTGACCAGCTGTATTCAATCAACAGAAATCGATACTGGGAAATCAATTGACACAGTTGATATCAATTGAGGACTGCTATTCTTGTCTGTTGAAGCACCTTTCCCTATTAGACAGCGAGTTCTTGGCACAAGAAAAAGGTGGCTCTGAAGATGCATAAATTGATTGGCTAGTTTCTTGGAGTGAAATTTTCACTCATTTAAACTAATCATGACTAATAATTATTTTCTTTCTGAAATTATCACTGGATCTGACTAAAACCATTTGAATTCAAGAAGTTTGAAACTGGTTTACAGGGATAATTTTCAGTGAAATCCTCCTTGATATTGATTGTTGACTATTGGTTTATTGATTGACTATGCCTGGCCAGGTTGCTCGAAAGGTGGATAACATGCTATCCACGGGATAAATCACTATCCATCAGATAGTGTGGTTCTAAAACTTATCCACCAGATGGTGATTTAAGCAATTGAGCCACCTAGCCTCAAGCAATTGAGGCTAGGTGTTCTAACATCAAAGAATCTTGCGCTCTGATCTTTGTCGAGGCTGTTTTCTTCATTACTTGTTACCAAATGATTAAAGCCAGGCAAGTTTTATTTTCATGGATAACTGTTAGTCAAAGAGCTTCACTGGCCTTTGTATGGTTATTGTTTACTAGCCAACCCTGTCAGAAACAAGCCCTGTGCTTCGGTGTACCTGTCTCTTTTGTGACTAGTTGTCACATAAGGCCTCAAGCTCTGTTCTTGTCAGATATTGTTGTCCAGCATATCACATTGAACGGAATCAAATGAAGTTCCCCTCTTGAAGTGGACTGTTACTTGCAATATTTACTTCATGAAGACTGTACGTACAAGGTATTATTCAAATACTTGGTACATGTAGCTTTTTACTGATCCTTGATTTTTTTTTTTCTACTTTACAGTTTATTAGGAATTTTTTGGAAAGCAGCAAGAATAGGTATAAAGAATTCCTGCTTCATTTCTGATATAAGTTGTAGCAGAATTTTCAGTTCAATGAATGTATGAGACTTAACAAAAGTCTGTAAATGCTTTAGGAAGTTAGAGACTTTGTATGGAAATGGTTATGATATTGACAACAGTTCATTTGGATAACTTCCTTGATCCAATGTAGCATGAATTTGTCTGACAACTCTTTCTATTTATCAGTTTACATTTCAAACCATTTGCTCCATTTATTACACATTTTTGTTTTATCAGCTCATTATATTGCACATTTCTAGTTAATTTTTTGCATCTCTCCTAGGTGAAAGAAAAAGTCCTTATGTTGCTATTTGTTGTATAGCCATGGCTGCCAGTATTTTGTTTTGGCAATGAGATGATTTAATATACGAGTCCAGTAATGAAACTCAAGCAGGGAAAATAAACCAGACGGGGAGCAGACCAAGTGTCAGAAGAAATGGAGAAAATTATGGACAGTATAAATTTGTAGAGACTCAAGAAAATAATACAGGAACATTACTGTGTACTATGCATTGTGCAAGTTTGTAAAATAGCTGTGTAAATTTTGAAAAAAAAGCCCAACTAAGTTTCATTGTTGCTCAGAATTTACTATATCATGCATGTTGGCTTAAAAGTCACTGTGGAACTTCTTGAATTGCTTGTTACAGAAAGTGATTAACACCAATACCAAGAGTGAAGCATTAGCTAATTTAATCAGCTTGATTGTATCAGTGAGATTATGAAAGGAGTCTTCAATGTACATAGTACTTCCTAAAGAGTAGAATTTTAAAAGTCAGCCAAATAATCCTCTGGAAAGAAAAAATCGGCAAAACTCATCCTGACCAGTCACTAAGTTACCACCTTAAAACTAATAGTTACAGAGGTAAAATAATAACTAATAATAAAGATATCATAATTCTGTCTTGTTTGCATTTCATTTCAATACATCTTGTCTTGAATCAACATACTTTTATGCTGACAGATTAACAAAAAGATTTCTTGTTGTGGAGTGTAAAAATGTGCTAAGAACAAAAAAGTGGCACATGAAGGAATAGCATGTTACAAAACCTGTACAGAAAACATGATGAAGCCAAAGCTGGGAATTTTATATTTGCGTTTAGGACATTAAACTCACAGGAGAGAGGAAAAAAAAGAAAAAACTCTGGCAGATTAACTTGTTGGGACATTTAATTGAGAGGCATTCACTGATTCCTTGAAGAATCAATTACTTGTTATGATCCTGACCCATTTGTAGAGTGTACAATGATAACTCGGCTTGGAACAGGTGACAAATAACCCTTGAAAGTGCATAGATCTGCTGTTTTAGCTGTAAAGGATGACATAAAAAGCACACAGAGGTTGAGAACTTATATAGATACATTTTTATTCTAAAATTAAAACAGGTGGTTGTTTGTTAATTATGGTGAAAGAGAATACCATAATGTTTCAAAGTATCCATCCAAATACCAAACAATGACAATCATTTACCATTGACTACAACTTAAGTATTATTACAATTTGCCAATCACAAGTTAAGCTCCAATGAGTTATTTAAGAACAATTTATAGAAAATGATTATCTGAGAGGAAATAAACCCAACCAGTACGAAAAACGTTTATAAACTACTTTTCATGGAAAGCAATCCTTAAGTATGGTATGACGTGTAAAGAACTGTAAAACTAACATGGTCAACTTAACTAACTGACATCAGTTTTTCATGCATCTGTCCTGTTATTGAACATGAATTTTGTCATAACATTGTCTGGATCCACAGACTACTTTGACAATGTTAAGACGAAATTCACTGTCAATAATAGGACAGACGTATTAAAAACTGAGATCAATTTGTTGCTTAGGATAACAAATTGTCAAATTGTCCGCTCTCACTTGTTGACGCACCACATAAATTATAATTTCATGTGCCTGTCCACTTATTGACAATGAAAATTAGCCAATGACTGTGCAAGAATTTCTGCAGTTATCGTAAAAAAAAAGTGGTGTGATTTATACTCATGGTTACCGCATTCTTACTGGTTATAACTAAAAGTCCAAGATGAAAATGGTTTGTGTTACAATCCGAGCATTTGCAATACTGTATATTGACCACTAAAACTTGCATACCTTAGATAAATAAATGTTACTACTGATCTTGATGTTAAAGAATACTGTATGACTTTATGCAATCAGCAATAGAGATCAAAGAAAAGTTTGACAATATGAGATGGTAATGATCTATAGGGGAGCTTCTTATACAAAATCATTCAACCCAACTATGCAAGTGACCTTTGTTGGGCCATCTGCCCTTTTCTACAAATTGTGTAAAAAGAGTAGTTCATACAGCAGTTAATTATCAACAATCAAACTGGTTTTTTTTTAGCGCAACAATCTTGATCTCTGTCTTTTCTGGTCTCGCATCATGTCCTTGTACTGTTTCTCCATTTTTTCATCTATGATGAGACAACCACTTCTGTTGAGAAAACAACTTCCATTCCTTGAAACCAGTTCAGCTCTGTCTGCTTTTTGTACAAGTTCTCGAAGGTGCGGATGTTTTTCTGCACAACCTCCAACTGGTGTGTGATGTCTACAATCATTTTGGACTGAACCGTGTTCCCCAGGATCCCCCCATCATTTTGTGACATGGTACACAGCCTGGCAAACTCTTTTGCGATATTCTCTGGAGTCAGTTCCAATCCGGCATGACTCATAGTAGCTATGAGGCACTCAAATGCCATTGAGTCAACTTCCAACCACTTGGAGTTCTGTGCATCACTTTTTGGCAAAGGGCTGGTAAAGGTTAGACTTGGAAAACGACTCTTGATCACCTGAACTTTGTGTCTTGGTCGGAAACGACGTACCTGACGAGCTGGCTTGGTAGCCTTTGCCGCTTGAGCAGTGCCATATGGATTGCAACAGAGGTAACAGCGGCATCTGTGAGAGCAACCAGATGCATTTCTATAACAGGCACAACGTGTAAGATAGCCACCCTCTAGTGTCAGGCAGAACTGGGTGCGCTTCAGATTCTTTCCACTTCCCCTACCACAGCTACAAGAGAATGTCTGTTTCTGTATGTTTACACCCTCCTGGAAGCTCAAGACCATTTCACTGTCAAGAACCGATGGCTTGCTCTTGGGGGTGAGTGGTTCAGCACTGCTTGCATCATTGCCAGCTGAAACAGGTTCTGGGGTCATTCCTTCTGCATCTACTTCCAGTGATTCTTTATCCTCCCCATTGATTGCTTGATTAATGACATCCTCTGCTATGGTTTCTGTTACAACATCTGGTTCAGTGACAGCTTCAGCTGTACTTCCTTTGGCAATGCTTTTTGGAGATACTACCTCTGATGTTTCTCCAGCAGAAGCAATGGTTCCTTGAGACACCACCTCTGTTGTTTCTATAGTATTGGCAACATTTTCCTGAGATACCATCTCTGGTGTTTCGTTGGGACCCGTGGTAATCTGCTCATCCTGAGGATCTGGGTTTTGCAAACAAGCCTGCAGGTCCTCCTTGGTTTCTTGGTCAGTTGCTGGTAAAATTTCACCTGTTACAGCACTCTCTGTAATAGACTCCTCCATTGTCTCCTCATTCATACCTGCCTCACTGTAAGCCATTTCAAGGAGGTTTGCTGCAGCTTCTACTCCTTCATCGATATCATTTACTACTGCTGATGACTCCAATGAGGTTTCCCCTTCTGTTTCTTGCACTGATGCATCCATGGATTTGTCTTGGTCAGTTATATCAGCTGAAGAGACATCCATGGAATCATCATGTTGTGAAGCAACAGAATCATCAGCCTCTGCCTCAGTTTTGCCATCTTCATGGTTCTCTTCCTGTGAACCAGCTGTTTTGGGCTTCTTTCCTCTCTTCTTTGCTGGTTGATTGACCTTCAGCAATGCCATCTTCTCTCTGTATCGTTTCCTGCTATCTCTGCGCCTTGCCACGGGATCAGTCATCAGTTTTGGAAGCACAATGGAACTGCTAACATATGTGCCAACATCATAAAACCCTCCAAAGCCTGCTGCATTGTATGCGACATGTATGCAAGAACCAATAATGATGGTATCTGATGGTACAACTGGGACAATAGGAAAATGTTGAAGGGAAGTGAAGACAATGACTGGCACTTTTAAAACCTTTGCTGCTGCAATTGGCAGGAGATTTGACATTTCAGCTGAAAAAAAAGTAAAAATAATCTTAACTAATGTCTTCAGCAACTACAATGTGGGAAGACAAATGAACAGCACTTACTGCCTTTCTTGACAGGTTAAAGAGGAGCAGGACACCTGATGCAGGTCACAGGGCTTCCCTATCACCTACGTTTTCACTTTTTCTCCAAATTCAATCATGGCAAACCCAAGCAACCAAACTAATGTTTAACACTTTTTTGTCAAAATATGGCTATTGCAAATGTTTAGAGTGCTGTTTTTCAGCAGCTACTTCATTTTACTGACTCACAGTATATTAGTATAAATCTAATAGTGTTCTATAACGAATGCCATTCTCTGATTGGCTACACTACTCACAATCTATTCTGTGATAGATAGTGAGTAGCATAGCAGTGTGCTCTTGGTAACAAAATGACGGCTGCTTCTTGGCGTTTTCGAAGTGTCTGTGAAGAGGATTTAGATAAAGTTTTGAATGACTAGTAGATGACTAGTAGATTTTGGCTCTCGATTTCTATTGCATGATAGTTGACTTGGGCTGCAGCCTCGTCAGCTATTGTGCGATAGAAATCTCCAGTTCATAATCTAATTGGTTAATAGTTATTGATAATTATGGCTAATAATGATTAACAAACTACATTTAGGATTAACTGAATTATTGGATTGGCTAAAATAAGACGTTCATCGATTAACTTGACCTAACCCAGTTGCTGACTATTGCCATTCTAACAATCTTTCTGGCCACACACTGAACCATTTTTCTGTAATACCAATCAGTACATAAGATTTTCATGTGGTCATTGTCAATGATCAGCCACTGGTTGTGCTGAAACATAGTTTCTAGTGACTTTGATAGCTCCCTTATAGTTTAACCATTCCCCAGTGGTTGTTAGCATAACTGACTGGCTGAACAGCAGGTGAATGTGCAGTCTGATTGGTTACACAGGGGCCGTCTGACTATTTCAACAGATGGCACTGTCTGGTCAATCAATAATTATTTAATTTCACATTTTTGTTAAGTTCATGATATATTAATATTTTTGGTCATGGAATAAACCTTGGGTTATGCCAAGACAATTAGATTGCTTTATCTCTGTTTATGTTGATGTAGAAGGCATCCTTGAGCTTGCTGTCCGTCTAATAATTTTAAATAGTCTAGCCACAGGTAACCCTGCTTGCAAAATGAGCATCTGTAATGAGGTTTTGCAACATTTTGCCACTCTTTAAAATACAGTTGCAATGATTGACTCATACCTTTGAAGTATCCTCTTTTCCTGAATGCCTGAGCTTCTTCTGCAAAACTTATCATGTGTGAGACCAGAAGTTTGCTGTATTCTTCTTCACCTGCAAGCCACTCATCGCTGATCAACTGTCGCAGCACAGAAACATTTTCCTCTAGGCTGCTTCCTTCATCAGTGTGATATCCAATAGAGGCAAGGTGCTGTTTCACTGATTCAGTTTCTGGCAAATCACTTCTCAGAATGGAGTCAAGCCCTGAACTGACTGCAGTGAAAAATCCATCTGCTTCAGTGGTATCCTTCTTTACAGAGAAGACCATCAACTGATAATATCTCAGTGTTTCATTCAGCCTTGTTTCATGATTTGATCTGTCATCAATAGCACATTCATTTCGGCTGAATAGGATCAAAGAACATGCCATAAGATGCATTAGACGAGGATTGATGGACACTTCATGCACGGCCTGTGTCTTTAGGATCTCCCATACTGACAGCAAATTGGATGCTCTTGCAATAACTTTCTTCAGAGCAGCCTCACTTAAACAGGTTTCACTGCCTTTTCCTTGGATCTCTGCCTCTCTGTTTCCACCAAATGCATCAAGTATCAAGCACTGCAAAGCTAGAACATCAAAGGAGTAATTGGCAGAAGAGGAGTCATCATTTTCATGATCTTCAGCCTTGATAATCCCAAATCTTTCAGGACTTGGTGTGAACCCACTGACTTCCAGCGTTCCCCTGTACTTTGATATTGGCCGGACAAGGGCACCTTTGGGTAATGAATTTGCTCTCCTCTCGTTCCACACGTAGAGAAGTGTTGAAATAAGGGCTAAGGCCATGTCGGCATTTAGGAACTTCCTCTCCAAGACAGGCTTCAAAATGTTGTGCAGCTCATCAATATTTTCACTTCCTGGAGAGGCTGGGATTTCTGACAGACATCCTGATTCTATATGAGTTCTTAGCTGTACGATCTGTCTCTGTGCTGCCAGAGTTAACACCCGCTCATTCCCTTCAATGATGTCTTTCCAACCATCCACAAAGGCATCAAGGTTTTCAGAGATGACATCTGGTGGAGGTGTTGCTTCATTGCGGATGTCTCCCCTGTCTGTTGGGTAACGCAAGGCCAGGGCGAAGTCACGAACACAAGCTTTGGTCAGCGGATTCTCTTCTCTTTTCTTTGCAGGGATTTTCCTCACAACTCTGTGAACTGCTTTTGACAATTCAAGTTTGACTGGGACCTCTATGCCATATGTTGCATTAAATTGGTCTCTGGTTTCACAACATTCTGGCACAAGAACCATCTCCAGTTGTCTGCCTTGCCTCTCAAAACGTTGCTGCAGTCCTGCCAGGATGTCTTTCACATCATTTAGATCTTTTTCTTTGGTAAACTTCCAGGCTACCACCTGACCCTTTTCATTCATGACTGTGTACATGTTCTTAAAATGGGTGATCCATTTTCCAGCTGTCTCCAGTTTTTCACCGATTGTTGTCGCTACTTTAAAGTAGTATCCAGCAGTAATGCGTTTGGCTGGCCATTCACTCATTCTCTGTATGTAGAACTGCTCATTGCCTTCAAACATGTGCACTATGCTTGACATTGTTGTCTCCAAAGAAGGAACTTGGGAAGTCTTGAACTCAGGAAATGCTTCCACAGCTGACTGATTTTCTGGATTCTTTTCAAGATATGACTTGACTTCCGCATCAAACTTACATCTGCGTTCTTCATAAGCATCTCGGTGCCTTTGCATCAAAACCTCTTCAATCTCGTGAAAGGTCATACCAGCAAGCACACAAGAATGGACCCAGGTGGCTAACTCATGGGTAAAACCTGTTCTGTGTAACAGATAAAATGGGACTTGATATGATGAGGGAATGTTCTCCATGAGTCGTGGATCATGAGATATTATCTTGTGGCCTTTCTTGCAGGTATACAAGCGACTCACCAACAGTGTACAGCCATCACAGCAGTAAAGGGCCCTGGGAATATCCTGTGTTCCTCTAGAAGCCTTCCACCTTCCATAATTACCCTTGTTACTTGTGTGTGCCCTAAGCACACAGACTTCATTATCATGGATTTCATGAGGACAGGCTAACTCTGTCAGATTTGGAACTTGGTTTAAAGGATCCCAAAGAATAACTGCGGGTACAAGGAACTCAGCGGGTGTTGGAGGACCCAACCTCTCTCTTGGAACTGGAACTGGTGGGAGAATGGCTTCAGCAGGAAGTCCACCATCTGTTGCATCATACCTCTGCAGGAGTGACGTGAGGTAATCTGCTGTCTCAACATTCATTCCTTCCCTTTGCATCTTGGAGTGCACTGAAATATTAAAAAGCTGATTTCATACATGTACTTGAAGTAAATACATGTCTATTCCTTCCAAGACAAGTATATTGTTGGTAGGGTGCTATTCTGAGTGGAAGAGGGGTTGGTACAGGTGGGTGATGTGTTACCAGTAACTCTATACATGTGCTCTCAAAACACCAGAATTTTTTGGTTGAAACTTCAATTTACATCATCAAAGTAATGATAGTAGAGGGGGTTAAATGCATGGACAGCATTAAAATATGCATAAACCCCAAGATCACAGGGCTTTCCTAAGCTGAACTGAGATCCAATTAAACTAAGTGCTTTGATCTATTTAGACTTGACCCTCTGCAGGCACTTTTAAAACATTTTCGACCATTCTTAACCACGTGAAACCGCACACCTATAAACTAGAACCAGTAAAATATCTCAGCCGCGCTTGATTTTAAGAAACGCGCAAAACGGCTGAAAAACTGATATCTTCTAGCTTCGCTAGCGCTTTTAATCAAGACGCAAATATATCTCAACACAGATAGGAGAAAAGCTTTCCATTGACATAATTTCAAACCATCGACAACAAGCCGCAACTAAAGTTCTGAAATTTTCCATATTCCTGGCGGCAACAGCCACAATGAAAGGAAAATTTAGCATTAATTCGTTGGCTCCATGACAAATCTACTTAGCTAATAACTACTTTCTCATCCGGCGACGCAAAAGCTTCCCAATAGCTACAAAATAAACGTGTAGGCAGATGAAACAGCGGACATGAAGCACTTGCCACGTGCGAAAAACTGAACCACTTTCATGAGGCCTACATGTTGGCTAGTTTGCATATCGGTTAACAACTTTTTTTCCACTTTTGCTCTCTCTTCACGAAAATGCCCGCACAAATCGATGAAAGATACTGATAAATGTTATTTTTTCCCATTTAAGAAGGGAACGGACCTTACCTTAAGGTTATTTTTCACAAAATTGATCTGCTTATGGCGGAAACATCACGACTCCATGTGAAGCGTGAACGAAAGTTGCTCAAGGGGCGGATGCCAAGCAGGAGCGGCTGCTATGTCTCCAAATAATCACAAGTGCATAGCTATAACACTAACCTTTGCCATGTCATCCAGATGGGATTTAAAATCATTTCTAAGATAGCAGTTGCTTTAAGCATAGTTTTAGTAATAGTAGTTCTACTGGAATTTGCGTTGCTGAATTTATACGTAAAAGAAACAGATGCGAACTTTTCCACGGGAGCACACCCAGAAAGTACACCGGAAAATAGTATCGATGGAGTTGTCAACCTTGTCACGAAAGACCCAAGGAATATCATGGCAACTTCATCACGAAAAGAAACAGGAGTCGAGTGGGACGAAGTCAAAACGGACGAGACAAAAAGGTAACTGTTTCAGTTAGCAATCAAGGAAGCTAGCTAGTCTGACACTTTAATTCTCGATTTTGGATTTCACTCCTGTTAGGTATTAAAGTTGTCGACAAAACAGAAACAAAATTACCTTTATTTTTCTATCGAGTAAAGTAGGTTTTGTTTTCTTTCACTGAAACATCTCAACTTATATAGAAACATATGAAGGATAAAACAACAACCTTTATTATTCTTGTTTGTACTACCCGAGGGTACACCCAAGGGTATAAATGGGAGAACCAGTAAACTGTCAAGGCAACCATGGTAGCTAAAATTATATGGGGTGTGGGGATCTTACTAAACAGGCACTCCGAGGAAGTTGCTTTGTGTTTTGGAAACCAGAGTTTACAAGCCATGTAAGCTTGTAGTCAGATGTAAACTTTCTATTCATCCAGTCTGAGGTAGGTTATTGAAAATAATGTACAGAAAAAGACCTATCATCCATTGAACTGGTTAAGGTCTTCTTTATCTTATGAAAAGACATTTGGTATTCTCTCCACAGAACATTCACACCAAACCCTGTTGTTCACGTAAGTGCTGTGGTATGTGGAGAGCGATCAATGGAAGCTGCAACGATGCTCAAGTCCACATCATTGCTCACGAATAGAACAGTTCAGTTTCACATTGTTGCCGAGGATCACCTTCATGGTGAACTCAAAGACATATTCAGTGAATGGCAGACTGTTCAATCTGGACAAGTCAGGTTCAAACTGTACTCTTTGCACTTTCCTCCTGGAGAAAATGCTGGGGAGTGGAAACGACTTTTCAAGCCATGTGCAGCACAGAGACTTTTTCTTTTAGTGAGTATACTGCCAATGCACATGCCATACAAATTCCTAATTGAGATACTGGTGTAAAAAGAGATACTGTAAAAAGTGAAAATGGCCAGCTGTTTTGTCACATTCATTTTAAAGTTAAACTAGCTTGCAGTAAAGGCTTATATTATGCAGGGGAATCTTTTCAAGTTTAAACTCATCCATATTAATTTGTTTAATCATGAGCTTGGGAAAGGCGCATAAGGGATTGTGGAGCTGGTCGAGAAAAGAGTCTCAAGGTGAGCATGCAGGTATCCATGATAACCCAGCAAAGGGGAGGGCCAGAGGTGAGGGAGCAAAGGCACACTACAAGCACAGTTGACAATCAAAGCAACTAGATTTCCTTACAAAGCTGGAAAGGAAACCACGTAAGCCCTGCAAAACCCTGTATGACTCACCCCTAAGAGCTTGGGCTGTTGATCAGCATTAGCTTGATTCAAGCTTAGCCTAAATTTTATTCGATTAAATTAAAATTGCATTTCATTATTTTAGCTGTATATAAAAATGGCACTAACAATGTTTCCCAATGAGCCTCCAATGCAAAATGGAATACTTAATGTTGTGCATTTTTATCTACAATCTTGAAATTACTGACTTACCGGTGCTGGACAAGTAATCAACTACAGCTAGATTTTTAAGTAACTGTAGCATTAATTTTTTTAATCCCTACAGGATGTACTAGATTCTGTTGACAGCATTCTGTACTTGGACACAGATGTTCTTTTGCTCAGACCAGTGGAAGATCTTTGGAACCATTTTAAACATTTTGATTCTGCGCAGCTTGCTTCCATGGCACCTGAGCATGAGGAGGCAGCTCTGTCATGGTATCCGAGATTTGCACGTCATCCATTTTTTGGAAAAACTGGAGTGAACTCTGGTGTAATGCTCATGAATTTAACAAGAATGCGAGCATCTGATTGGACAGAGAAAATCCTTGAAGCATACCATAAATACAAACTCAGCATAACTTGGGGAGATCAAGACTTGTTGAATGTTGTTTTTCATGATAATCCTGGTAATTCATGTCTTTATTTCTGGTCACATTTAATAATAATAATAATAATAATAATAATAATAATAATAATAATAATAATAATAATAATAATAACAACAATAACAATAATTAATGTTAATAATTAACAAAATTTGTTAATAACTTTATATTTTTTCATGATGCTTGGAAAGACACCATGTTGAAAAAGAAAACACAAAATTTACAGTTGGCCTAATTTGTGTCTGGTGTAAGTTTTGCTGGCTGCAACAAGAAACTCATAGTTGCTACATACAGTGTGAGTCATGTCTGTATTATCAGCCAGAAAAGACCTAAGTTTTTAAATTTACATTTAAATAAATAAATTTTCAACCAGAAGCTACCCAGAGGTTTGGTTTGAGAACACTTGCCAACTGCATGAATTCAACATTTTAGTTTAAATCTGTACTCAATTAAATTGTGATTTTGAGGTACTCTCTATGACACTAACAGTGTTATAAGCAATGACATGAGGATTATTTCAGGATATGTACTTGTAAGAGGGTCAAGCAACCACAAGAATTCAAAACCCAAAATTTATTGTGTGATTTCTTCTAGGTGAGCAGTGTCATTCACTCTTAAGCAGTTATCGTAGCAATATAATGTGATGTCTGAACTGCTTAGGTGCAGGAATATTTTCATGTACCAGGGCCTTACAAAGTTCAATGTCTTCTTCAGGGTTGTTGTACACTTACACTTGTGAGTGGAACTACCGTCCAGACCACTGTATATACGGAAATAACTGTGGCCCTGCCAAGGACAATGGCATTTCAGTGATCCACGGAAACAGAGGAGTATACCACAACACCAAAGAGCCATTCTTCAAAGCTATCTACACAACCATTAGCAACTTTAAACCTGGTGATGACAAGAAATTACTAGCGAAGAGTTTGGAAGAAAATCTCCATGCTGTTTCTGACACCTATTGTTTGTCCATGGCTGCAAGTGTACTAAAATATCCAAAACTGTTTTCAGTGTAGACGATTTTTTCTTTTTACTACAGTTCAAAACTGGTATCACCTTTTAGCACAAAATTCATAGACACACTTTTTTAATTTCTATCAGGGAAGTAGCTCTAAACGTTGGTAATCAAGCAAAACAACAGCACATGTGGTACACATTATGGATGTAACTATTTGTAACTGAGAGATTAATTTCATTGACTGAAAGAGGGCTGTCGCTAGCTCCAATTTCACAAACTTGTGTTTTAGACATAAACAGGGAATAGGTGGGGGAGGCAAAAACATGAGGAAGACGGGGGCTGTCATACCATTCCCGCTTTTCCTTCCCCTATCTCCCATTTTACATTTGCTATGCAGGTTACAGTTTCCCTGAAAACAAATACTTGTTAGTAATTTTGAAGGTATAAAAGGCCAGAAAAGCCAGCTGGGCTTGGTTATGAGCCACTGTAAGTTAGGTTTCTCTCAGCTACATTTCTGATGGGGGGTACATTTGTATGTACATGTCGGTAACAATTTATCATCTTGATGTATACACAGGACATGATCATTTTAGGCAACAGTTCTTTTATTTGAAAGTGAAGAATGATCATCGCAGTTAATTTTCCAATTTAAGCAATCGGAAAGAAGAAGCCTGAAAAAATCAGGGCTTCAACGGGATTCGAACCCGTGACCTCTGCGATACCGGTATCGCGGAGGTCACGGGTTCGAATCCCGTTATTTATGACCCAGTGTAATGTAATATATAATATTATCAAGAAGTTGTTATTTATAGGCTTTGATTGTGGTGGAAAAAACAGACTGATGCACAGTAACTTTTAAAGAAACTGTCAAAGAAAAAAGCTCAGATAAAAGATTAAACCAATGTTAGCTAGAAAACAAAATCATATTAAAATTCTAATATTTATCACCATTTTCTAGTAAATTCTCAAGGGGCCTACACAGGCTACCTCCTGGATAGAGGTTTTTCTGACATAAGTGAAATAAAATGAGGAACCCTCTGACATGCTCTAGAGTGAAGGAAAAAGACGAACCTTCTGATGTTGTCTAGAGTGAAGGGAGATGACAGCCCCTGAGAATTGGGTTGATTTCAATGCAAGATTAAGGAACGTTATTATCTTATTACTATTATTATGGTGATAAAAATGTTTGGAAATTTATATGATCAAATTTAAAAGGAAAGCAGGGCTTTCTAAAACATACTCAGAATTTGTTGTTTTTACAAACCACATACATGCATGATAGGTAGGAAATTTGTTGAAATATTTTATTGTCAAGTTTCATCACATTACAATGCCTTTAGCTGTAATGGTTGAGATAAGTGACTACAAATTCCCACACAACCAAAGGAATAAATAAAGACATGAAATTTGCCACAAAGAAACAAAAATTTCCTCACAATCATTGGTTCTAAACTAGCATTCAGGTATACATTTACTGAACTCTGAAAAAATTATGAACTTTTCACTCAAATTTGAAATGACACATCTATTCACTGGCCACTAGGACTAATGCATACGAGACTTGGAGCATTAAATAAGTTTAGCTAGTCAACTGGTTTTCACGGGCAAGCAAAACTATTTGACCTGAAGTTCTTTATGATAAAACTTTCCGCTAGATGGTCAAACCAGCCACTTGAAATCATCCTCATAGCCAGTCAATTTACCCAGTGCCCAGCCCTTAATGAAACCCCTGAGATTGGAGTAAAGAAACCTTCTTTGCAGGGAAGGGTTGCATGGCTTGTTCTTTTCTCATTATGAGAAAGTGATGTCACATGTAACATGTACATCACATCTTGCATTGTAGAATAGTATTTAAGACATTGGACAGATAAATCATTAAAAGAAAAGCAAAACATGTCAACTGTGGTGGTTTCAATTTTATACTACCTTAGTTTAAATAACATTTGCAAGTGAAGAGCATTCCTAAAAACTCACCTAATGTATTCAATGCATTTTTTTCATTTCATTTATTTGCATGTATAAAAGAGACAAATTAACTTAAATGAAACACACAAGATGCCCACCATTTTCAATGTCAGACATATTTTTCAAACTTAGCTTACATTGAAAAGTAGATTTATTTTTGTGAGATTTACGCATACATGTTATCACCCAAATGACTTACACCTTAAGGATGGTCCTTCTCAAGCTATCTTTACTGAACTGTTGTGACCTAAAAGTTTATTTTAGTATCTCTGGAGTTGTTTGCATGATGCTAGCAGACAGGTCAGACATTAAATTCAGTTTCATGTACTTAAGTAGCAGTCAGGATTTTACTTGAAAGACCTTTGTTCTCCCATTTATGGCTCAGCTGCCAAAATCAAAGCACTTAGCGGCAGAAAATTCCTGCCAGCTATGCAGGCAAAGTTTTCAAAATTGCAAAGTTGCTTTCATGAACACTGTCACATTTATTTTGGAAATCCACTATGACTTAATAAAGTTATGTCCTACGTTGTGCCACATTTGACACACCAATTTCCTTGTCAAATCTCTTTGCTGTCAACTTGTATTAACTCTGGATCTGTGAAACTCTTTCCATTTGACAAATTGTCTCTATGCCGTAGAGTTTTTCTGGCCATGTTAAGGGCTCCTTCTTGTGTCTCATTTCCTCCAATGAATCCACTAGCATGAACAAATATACACCCCTTGATTCCACTCAGTGCACTGAGTGCTTCATCTCTTACACCACGCCATTCTTCTAACAAGCTAAGTCTGAGGAAGGGAAACAACAAACTTGTTGAAAAGTTGACTTCCAAAAGAGTGCTTATTATGCACATAAAATATTTATTAATCCTTAAAGTTTCTTTCAAAATGTATCTTGCATTACAAAAGAGTCAAGCGACAAACATTAAAATAAAATTTATTCTCTCTTGCACTTACCTGTTTTCAAAGGCATCAGGACGAACGGAGACACACTAAAACAAGAAAATTAAGTATACAAAATAAATATTTCTTGTTGGCATACTCAAGGTTGTCAAAAGTAGCTAGCTACATGCGAAAGTCACCGTGATAATTGTATTTACTTCATATGATATGCCCAGTTACTCAGCCAGGCTATTCTACTGATTTTTTAAAACAAGATGGCAAAATCAATCACCCACTCCGACAAAACTCAGTGACAACCCTGACTTATTTTAAATAATGCACAGTAACATCCTGAGCGATGTGCCGGTACTTCATTATATACGATATAGGCATGGGTCTTGAGCTGAATTAGTTTGAATTGGGGTGATGATTATTCTTCTTGGGCCATAACTCATGGATAGTAAATATATAAACTTAAATTAAAGTTCACCTGTACTCTCCACTTGTTGTTTTGGTCTGAATATATGACAAACTTAATAGGCACTTCAATTTTCAAGTCCTTCTCCAGTTCAAACAAATGTTCTTTCCAAGGACAACCACCACCCTCAAGCTCAATAATCTCTCCACTTGGATCGACCTTAGACAAAAAAAAATCCAAGTCAAGGATGTACAAAAGGCTGAAAACTTTCTTTTGAGCCACTAGTTAAGCAAGAAAAAACTTCCATTTTTTGCACAAAGTCTGTTGTTTTGCCTATAATAATTAATGAAATCCTCTCAGTACAATGAACTTGTCATGATTTTACTATTAGTTATTCAGACAAATTTCACACATTGTGATCACTGCATAGCACTCATGCAAGACTTACCTCTTTCCTTTTGATTATCGCAGCCTCCACCAAACTTCTTGCTGGAAGCCAGGAGTCACGGTAATAACAAATTCTATTAAGCAGCTCTTCTCCAACTAAATTCACAGCCTTTTTAAACTGTGTCTGTAGTGAAAAATTAATAATAACATCAAAAATTGAAGAATTTAAATGTACATGTACAGTATTTCAAACTGTCAGGGATTTCAAATTTTTAAAAATTTTGGAAATGTTACATTGAGGAAACTATGTCAAATTAATCAGGCTTGTAAAAGCTCGTAAAAATTACTGCCTACTTATATGATCTTGGCTGGCTACCACCTCTGCTGGGTTATTCATCTGATTCTTTAGAAAAAGATGACTCACAGTAACTTCTGTGTTTACGCTAAATAATTTTTGTTCACATAGCCTACATCGTTTAAAGTGAACCAAAACCTTAACTTGCTAGCTAATGAGGGGTCTGTAACTCAGGGTCCATATCCTGAAAAACTACTTGACATAATATTAGCCAAAACTATTCTAAGATTCAGGATTCCAGACTTCTGAAATGTTTGAGAAAAAAAATAGCTCATTTATTATTTAGTTTGGCAATAATTTTTATGTGTTGAGACTATCAAAAATGAACCTCAGCATCTGGATTTGGATCATTCCACCGTGGATTCAGCCGAGACACACGAGAGCTGAGGTTTGTAGTTATGCTGTACCTGGCAACAAAAAAAAAAGCCATATTAAAAAAAATTAACTACTGCTCAGTTTATTCAGCATTGGCAAAAAGCGACATGTTAGGATGCTATAGGGCAGTTGTAGACTGTATACCCCCTACAAATGGGATGACAGCCCAAACCCATTCAACCACAGGTTACTTCCAGGCTACAAGGGCCCCACCACCCCCTATATACCCCTGTCTCCACCCCCCTATAGGTCTCTCAGTAAGTGTAGTAAAACCCTAGACTGGTCAATCACTGCCTCAATCATACACAAATAGCAAGTAGTTCACATACCGTGGTTCCTCATCACTTTGACTGATTCCATTGTCAATAGCGTCAATTTCCTGAATAAAATTTTCATAAATTTTGTTGTAAATTTTATTGGTGACATCGTCGTCTTCTTTGGTCTTAAGGACTTGTGAGATCACCCGATGTCCAAAATGGAGGTAAATGAGCCCTGCACTGCTGAGCTTTGTCACCCATGGCTTGCCTGGACTGAGTGTCTTCATGCATCCTGTAAAGCTCCTAGTAGGAAAATAAAAGAATGAACACTGAAGAAACTACCCATTACATGATCAAGAGAGTGAATAGAACATTATTTGCACCTACTGTAGGGGATATGCACTGGAAGGGAAACTCCAGTGGAAATTAGTTTTGATTTGAACACAATAAGTCATACCAAGCCAAGGACTTTAACCCCTTACAGCTATGACAATCATCCCTACCCTCTCACGTTTTTGGAGGGTCCCCCACCTGGCCTGAGGAACAAAGTTTGACCAGGGTAAGGGATTAACATTTGTAGCTTGGTACCAGTTAGGCTCTTCAGATCGATAATGATCACAATGAGAGTTATACCTCTATCTAAGAATATCAAACAAGAAGAAATATGGCAGGAACACCTTCAGTCCCTTTTAGGCCAGGGGTGAGAATGAATTTGAGCTAAGCCTATAAAACAAGATTCTGGTATCTTTAAGGTGTTAGTTTTCAAAATTTGTGATGGATACCACTATCAATTTTAAATGGATGCCTATATGAAGTGTTAAGAAAAAACATTTTAATCATACAGTTCAAAGAGTGATCAACAGGTAACTCTTAAAAACATCCACACAAAGGAAGGCAATATGCAGGTCATGCAACTAAAGCAAATCACCAGGAAGGGGAAATTTTACTTCAAATTTTTTCAGTCTCTCTATCTCTTCAATGACTGACAGTTTCACATCTACATACCGTTGATGATGGTCATAACGATGTTTATCGGCTTCATAAACACCACCAACATCGACAACAATATCACACTTTGCCAGCTCCTCTTGATTTCTAGTCCGCACAATATCAGCAAGTCTGTATTCTGGTAGCTGTTTCAGCATAAAGCATGCTAAGGCTTCATCGCAGTGGAAAGTTCCATTGTGTGTACCTATCTTTGGGGAAATTAATGCCTTCTTTGCTTCTGGAGTGTCACTATCATTTTTCAGTTCTAACTCTGCCATAACAGCAAACCAGCTAGACCCTGCACAATATCCTAAACAAACCATTAATAAACACTAATTATTGAACAATATAGGATTAATAGGCAGATACTTAAGCAGGGAGCATCACTTCACAGGACTAGGTAGCTCCCAAATAAAAGTTGACTGGTTAACCCCAGTACTTTCTTGAATAAATAACTTGAAAGGTAAGACTTGAGCTACATAATTTATTGTACATGCATGTAACTCTGAGCCAATGTTCGTAATCTTATGCTGTGTTCACATTAAAGCCGAAACATGATTAGAGTACACATGTTTCAAGGAAGCATGTTTCGCCTAAACATGCTTGTCATTGCATTGTTCACATCAGATGTCAGTTTCATGGTTGTATAATTTATGCTGTTTCATGGTACTCACATAAATTTTTTACACATATCCGGATATTTTTTAATCCGCAACTTTTTCTTTCCGGATACAGTTTCTGTCCACATGCATCCAGCAAATTCGGCAGCGAATCCAGATAATTTTGAATCTGCTTTCCAGAGTGGAAAAATAAATCCGATGACGTGTGGACAGCGAATCTGGATATTTTCAAATCCGATGACGTAGCAAAATCATGTCCAGTCTCTTACAGAACAATAAATCAATATAGCGGCACAACGTGTAGGCCTAGTTTCTCTAGAGTGAATCCAGATACCATGAGATGTGTGTGGACAGGCGAATTCAATTTGAATACTCTACGCATGCACGGAGAAATTTTTGAATCCGGAAAGAAAAAGTTGTGGATTAAAAAATATCCAGATACGTGTGGACGGGGCCTAAGTTTTGTGGCACTGTTCTCCCAATTATTCTGCTTTCTACCCATCACCGATAATTGCCGTTGTATTTCTTCATTGGCCCATATTTCAACTAGACATTTGCCCTCATAAAATTATAACCCCAATTTTGGTTCTTTTGGACACTCGCCTCCTCTCCGCATCCATCCACCATTTTGAACGTGTTGGGTCTGATCATGATTGAATCATTCTCAGAATAATCATGTTTCAACCATGATTCGTGCAATCCACTTTCTGATCCTGGGGAGGGGGGGAAAGGTACTTCCAGAAAAATTGAGTGGGGGTGTGCGGCCCACTTCCCAAAACCCTTACCCTATTTATGACCAAAATCAGCTAAAATCTATACCCTATTTATGACCAAAACGGCCGAAAAACCATAGCCTTTAGGTCCGCACATACCTATATAGCCCATATAAGGGAGTACCCCCCACCCCCGGGGGTCTGATGTGAACACTTTGCGTAAAAAAACACGTTTCATTCGTGATCAGACTAATCATGTTTCGGCCTAGTGTCAGCACAGCTTTAGAAATACATGTGACAACCAGCAGTATAACTTCATATTTAATTCAGCATTGCTGGGTCTCTTTTATGTTAGCAAGAGTTCCATAATTTTCAGAAAAGTTTACGACGTCTACTGATGCAGATCAAACAGATCAGACAGATTTCCTCTTTTCAAGCTTAAGACAATTTATTCATGCATGTTATGAATTCCCGGCATTTGCCCTCTGCTCACTATGGTAAAACGAAGTCAGATGTAAGCTTAGGTAATATTTCCTTCCCCTGCGTCACAACGAAAGATCAAATTTTTTTACCACGATTGATGAATCGAAACCCACTGCATACGTAACACGTGCTCTATTTTCTGCATGTACTAGCTCCAGACTGTCTCACAAAAAAGGTCCAAAAACGGATTCATTATGTTTTATGAATCGTTCGAACCTTTCGTCTGAGCCTAATATCCTCGCTGAACGTTTCAAAATAATTCACAAAAGAGAACTTACCTCTACAGAAGAACTCTCTCAACCCCCTGCGGACTCCACTGTGTAACACGCGCGAAAAGAACGCCGTGGTGACTCTAGATCCCGGCTCTAGATATCAAATACGTGCGTCGTCAACCATCGAACGTACGAGACAAAGTATAACCTTGTAGGGTAGGGTGAGGTTACTTTGTCATCAAAGCCTAGCCCGAGAAGGAAACCAGTTAAGGCGGTGGTTAACATGAAGGCCATATTTTTGCTGGGTATTATGGTTTGAATGCAAATATCTCGTTCACGTTTCAAGCAGTGAAAAATCTCTCTGCTCATTTCACATAGCTACGTTTTGGGCTGTTTTGTAAATTTTTTGGTAATTTTTGGGTATATTTCGGGACAAATAGTTTTTCTCAAAGGATTAGTAAAATTTATGGAAATAGGAAATTTTGAAGATTTGATGTTGTTTTAAAATTAGAATTTGAAGTTAGAAATTGGTAGACGTACACCAAACAGTTGCCCACCAACCTGGGGTGCCCTTTTGGGGGCAATCAACTGTCAGGTGGTGTTCCAAACCCCTTTTTATCCTTTTAATCCCTCTTTAAACTTCCTAAAATTTGACTTAAATTCATGTGTACCCCCGCCTTAAGAAGAGCGAAGCCTTCCTGCTTTAGATCCCTTTTGCTTAGAAAAAAAGCCTCAACTTTCAAATTTGCCTGTACCAATTTTGAAAAATATAAACAACTTTGTTAGCAGCAAGGGCTTCTGGAGATATGAAGTATTGTTCGAACCGTGCAAAAAACATATATCATGCCCACTGAGGCAGAATAATATAGTATAACTAAATAATACAACTAAGAAAAAAAAATAGAAACAAAGAAACGGCTGTGGACGAAATCTCCTTTAAAAAACTTACAAAAATTGTATTAACTCCTCCCCGGCGGGGAATCGAACCCCGGTCTCCCGCGTGACAGGCGGGGATACTCACCACTATACTACCGAGGATTGGGATGAAGCAGAAGGGACTCTTGGTAGTATCATTTTTTTGTAGGGTAAGGAGACAAACTTAATCTCCGAAGGATCAGGCGTGGATGATCTCTAGAGGAACCCTGTTAATAAAAATCATGACAATTTATCCTAATAAAAGGTAAAAACGATTCATTTTATTCACAGCAGTGTAATCGTTATTGACTTGTTGTTTTGATGTCGCCCCGGTGCAATATCACGCAAAGCCTCGCTTTCAAGAGTCGCAATTTCACGCTGCATACTTCGCCTAGGTAACCAATCAGGGTGCGAGAATTCTCTGAGCTATGCGATTCTAGTAACAATATGTTAGGGCAAAAGTGAGTGAACGATGTTTTTGCCTTTTATGGCGCCACTGAGGAGTTTACTGAATTTGTAAAAGGTGAGGATACTGAAATGCGATTATAATAACAAAACACTTATGTGTTGTCGCCCGAACTCTGTCACTGTATTGAAATGACTGAAAAATACATTGTCTTAAAAAGTTTTGTAAACGCAATACTTTGAGGTGCATTTCACTTTAAACAGCGCATGAACAAATCATGATTTTTTTTTGAAGATAAATTCTAGGAAAAGTTACATTCATTTTTCAGTAAACAAAGTAAAACGTGTCGTCCCCGGGTGGGTTTGAACCTCCAACCTTTCAGTTAACAGCCGAACGCGCTAACCGATTGCGCCACGGAGACTTCCTTAAAGCGAGCGCCATTCACTCTAAGGGACATTTTCTCTTAATCACTGTAGCACGACTGATCGTTTCTGGGTTTATCAAATTTTGTTGCGTTGCTGAAACATGTGCAATAAGTTGTTCCTATAACCGTATATTGCTTTCCTGACGTGGGAAACAAGAATCAGCCGTCTTGGACGGCAATTGTATTGCAAATAAGACGAAGCAAAACGGGTGTTTAACAACCGGCTAATCAGCTGGAGTGACACCGCTGAGATTAAGGCCTTTGCCAAAAGAGATTTTTGGAAGGTCTGGCCTGTTGGTCAAGTGGCATGATTCTCGCTTAGGGCGACTCTCGGACAGGCCCAGTTACTTTTTTACGGCCAGGAGCCATTTCTGGGGTAGGTTAGTTTGCTGAAACGTTCTTAGGGGACAGTCACTTTAAAAGTTAGGATTACCGTAGTGGCGACACCACTTTTTTTTTACATATAGACACTTAAAGAATTTCGACCTCGCCTACCAGGGACACGTCGGGACTTGTGGAGCATGCAGTTCCTTTACTACGAGCAGATTCCAGAACTAAGGTTTGCTTATATCCGGCGCCAGATCGCCGGACGTTCAGAAACAACTCTCCCCATTCTCTTGAAATTCAAAAACCTAGAGCACCAACTCTTTGCTCGGTCAGCTAGGACAACTATTTTTCACATAAAAAAACAAAACAAAACAAAACAACCAGAAAAACCGTACTCTCAAAAGTAACATTAACTAAAACGCTAAAAAGTGCTAGGCAATCATTCAGTGGAGAATTGACACCAAGCCAAGGACTCTCTCAAAGTCCTTCGCGGTTTTTGGTAGTTCCGGCTCGAAGGACTAACACGCGCTCCTCTTTCTCGCGCTTTTACAGCCCGGGTGTTTAGCACCGCAGAAATTTTCTCGCTCCGAGCCCGACTTTCACAGCTGTTCTTGTAAGTCAAACAAGTCTAGTGAGAGGAACGTAAAAGATTTGCAACGTTTATTCACTTCTTATAAATTTTACTTTTTTCTCACTCCAAAATATCATGTCTCTTTTCTTTACGGACATTTGTTTCCCTCCATTACGCTAATTGCCGTTCTTTTTAAATGGCTGCTAATTTTCTTTTCAGTGGAAACCTAATCTCAAGGAAATTCCCCACCGAATCTTAGATTGAAACGGACGAAAGAAGGCGGAAGGGGATGCTCTTTTCTTCTGAGGTTTATGTTCGAATCCCCTTTCGCTCTCCAGTTTTTGCACTTGCTAGGCAGATTAGGGATTTTTCGTATCGAAAGGCAAATTTAGTCGATAGAGATGGGTAAGGAGAACTTGTCTAAGAAGAGGGACGAGGAAAGGGGAGAGGGATTGAGTAGGAAAGAGGGTTGTAACTGTGGGGTACGTTGGATGTTATTCCCTTTCTACCCGTGACAACCGAGAATGTACTACAGTATTTGTATTTCCTAAATCATCGCTCAGGAATTTGGGGGTTTATATACAGATACGCCTCGAATCGAGCGTTATATCCCCACTCAGTGAACAAAGCGGTTGAACAAGTTCTTCTGAAGATGTGATCCAATTGCTCTACTCAAAACTTGATCAAGTGTTTGACGTTACACTAAATTAGCTACTCTTTTCCTCTTTCTCTGTCTTCTCGATATCGTTTATCAAGCTTGCTATCTCATGAGCCAAGTTCTTGGTTTTGTTTATATCGGTCTCGCCTTTGTCAGGCTTCATTGTCATCTGCCTTCGGTGAGCTGGCTGAAGCGGAAGATTCAGAGGTATTCCTTCTAGCATGGCGACCCGCTGAAGATTACGTGACTCTGCCAGTAAGCGGCCTGCCTCCTGCATGATCCTGGACCGGCGTATGGCGTGTGCTTCCTCGATCTGCGCCCGCCTGGCCTCCAGCACTTGGTGGTTGGCTTCGGAGAACACTCGCCGCACTTTGGCTTGTTCTGCTGCGCTCATGGTGTCATAACCTGTTGGGAGAAAATGCCAAAACGCTCAGTCAACGAACTAGCTTTATAAGAGTTATACTGGGGGGTGGGGGAGGCTCACGATGCATCTGACTTCTCCGACCATAAGACCTAGAGCAGTCTCTTGATGGAGAGCGAAAGATACGAAGTGGATCTTCGAGAGACAATTAATCGACATCGAACGTTTATTTCTACCAAACCATCCTGCAGCTTCATATCAAAGGAAAACAGATACATCAGTCACTGGGTGATCAGTCATAAAACTGACGAAACCCTCTGTCCGATAATAAATCGATCCCGCGGTTTTCGTCATAGACGTTGCTTAGCAACATTCTAAACTCTTGTGACGTCATACTGACGTTTCAATTGCTGACTGAGTTGAAAGCCACTGGAGCGCTTATTCTAAATTTTCCCACATCCGACTGTTTATGTATGCAGCAATATGAATGCCAGCACACGGAATTAGACCCTTCTCTAGGTACTAACTGAAATATATGTCAGCAATCGAGATAAAAAAAAAGTTGCATTTTGAGAAGTCATTCCTTCATGTGAGAGTTCCAGCGATAACAGACAATAAGCAAAATACAACGGGCTTTACAACGTCTTGATGTAAAACACATAAAGACACAAATGGTTAAACAAATCCTCGCAGGCGCTGCTGTAGAATCCTGGCTCTTGTTGTTCAACTGGAAAAAAACTAGAATACTCCGAAAGTTGTGACGTCAGCTGGGGTTTCTATGAGAAACAAACCTTTGACAAGTGGCCCACAGTCGCACTGAGGACAAGATCCGGGAACCTTAACAATCCTACACAGGGAGGGGCACTCTGGTAAAACGTTTGGACACTCTGCAACAGGACAGCACAGGTACAGTAACACAACTTACAACTGCGCCGTAAAGCTCTCTTTAAGACAACCCCCAAATTAATTCAATGTTTTGGATCAAAAGGTGGACAAGATTTGTTCTCTTTCCTTCGCCAAATTTGATGTCGTGTTTGAATAATCTAGTAAGCTTAAACCATAGACAATAGCGTAAATTAAGAAGGACCATGTTGAAAAATTTAGCCGTAATTTTGTCAAGTTCGATGTTCATTATTCGGTTTAATTAACCATTCTAAGGTTTCTCTACCTCAGTAGCTTCGAGGTCAATTGGGTGCATCACAAAATTAATACTTAACACGTGTTGAGTATTATTTTAGAGAGTTTAGATATACGAATTTCCTCTAAACAGGAGCGAGCTTGAAATAATATGTCTTCTTCTTCTTCCTGGGCGACTCTCTACAGATAAGTTAAGAGATTTCCTTTAAGACGAAGGTTGTTAACGAGATAATTTTATTTACCTTTTCACTCAAATTATCATTTATTTATGTCAGTTATTATCGTAGATAATAGTTAACTATCAGTAAAGTTAAACACTGTAAAGCCCTAAATGGACACTTTAGAAGCCAGAAGTAGCCTTTTCCAAATAGTTATGATATTATTACGATCATTATTTATTATGAACCACATGGCTGCAGTGAAAGGGGTAAATTTTATCCGCACCCTAGTCTTTTTGTGTTAGTATAATAATAGTATCTTTGCACAGTAAAGTCAACACATCATTAGAACACAACTAGCTTTGTTTATTTCTCTCACCGTATAGAGTACATAATAATTAAATAATTCTCTGTAATAGCCGCACAAATAACTTCCTAGTAAGAAAATTAGTACCATTCGAGAGTGTTACAGTTAAAACCTTCCGTGCTAAAACACCGAGGAATTATTTCTAAGGAAAAAATAACTATTACAACTTTGTCATCCGGAAACAAAGAGTCATGCAGAATGCGCGTTACATGTTGCTTTTTGTCTGTTTTGGTTTAGGTTCATTATCGACGAAGGTAAATTGAAAACGAGGATGCAAAAACTACAACGCTGATAACAAGAGCTTCGTTTGAAGATTTAGTCGAGGACTGAGTGATCATAAAGTGTGGCCGGTCTATCTGCATTTTTCTTTCCCTGTTATTGCGCCTTACCACTCTTGTCTTTCGAAGAATCGTTTTTGCCCTTTGATTGATCTGCACTCCTTGTTCGATCTGTTCAAATGGAACAAAGACAATTTAATGTTTGCTTGGTTGCTCGAATAACGTTCAAATAGTTTTGAATAACGTTTAGTAAATGATTGCTGACTGACTGACTGATTGTGCTTGATTGATTGATTGATTGATTGATTGATTGATTGATTGATTGACTGACTGATTGACTGGATGGTTGGTTGATTGATTGGTTGATTCATTTACTGACTAATTGACTACCTGCCTGCCTGCCTGCCTGCCCGCCAGGCGGAGTGAGTGACTACCTGACTGACTGACTGACTGACTGACTGACTGACTGACTGAATGACTGAGTGATTAACTGACTGACTGACAAAATGACGGACGGACTGACAGACTGACGGCCTGACGGAGTGAGTGAGTGAGTGAGTGAGTGAGTGGGTGGGTGGGTGAGTGAGTGAGTGAGTGAGTGACGACACTGAGTAAATGAATGACTAAGTGCATGACTGACTAAATGACGAAGTCATTTCCTGAATGACTGACTGACTCGATGATTGATTCGGTCAAGTCAGGTAATGACTGGCTGGTTGGTAGAAAGACAGACAGGCAGTACTCACGTCTTTTGCAGATGTATCCCAGAGGCTTATAACAGTTGTCGTCATCCCATCTTCCCCAGTCATACCGCTGGTACATTATACCGCACTGTTCGTCTTTTCCGTCGTAGTGTTGGCCTTCCTTCCAATTCTGGTATCTAGCAAACACAAACGGAGCATGCGTTTTGCCAGTTTACACAGCGGCAAGGTGAAGAAAAACATGCGCACAAATCGAAAGATGTTTCTTTTTCGGTTTGGAGAGATATCAGTAGCAGATGTTTCATGACCGAGTTAGGAACTTTCCTATAACTAGAGAAACTCAGTTTTAAGGATTAGTAAAGTTCAGTTTAGCAGATCAGTGCAATCACCTTCCGCGTCATGTATACCATCATGCGCAACTTTGCACTCAAAGATCAGAAGTTCTTTTAAAAATTAAACTGTGCTTCATGTTTTGAGTAAGTTTTCCTTTTAATCGCCATGGCCACTGTCGGACACTACTTGAGGGCTTTCTGTATGAATGGGACAAACTTGAGCAAGTTTGAGTCGCAGGTTAAAAGATTTGACTAAAATGTCATTTTCAGCGCCTTTGGGTAGTTATGAAGCCTACGTTTCTATTCCTGGAGGAATGGGACTTTAAAATGAGCAGTAGCCTGCTCACGTGAGTTTTATGGCACCTGATACTGAAATAAATGCCGTATTTACCTGTATCGCGAGCCATCAATCCAGGACCACATTCTGACTTTCTCCTTGTATGACATACCAATCCACAGCTTGTTGACATCAGATGACTTGCGCAGCTGTTTCGTGATGAAGTCGTTTTCTTCATGCGTGTGAACACTCAGTAGCTCCGCATCGCAGAGCTTAAAGAAATAAATAATAAAAAACTTAATGACGGTTCTTGCGCAGTTTTCAGTCACGGAGAAAAGGACTGACTTCTAGCATTAGTAACTGGGAAACTCTGGTTGCCTCTAGGAATACTCCACGATGAGAATCGAAGCAATCAGTACGGTTTCGCGCAGAGAATAACCGAAAAATCTCAACATGTGTACTAGTCCTTCAACCGATAATTTCAGTTTATATAAAAAAAATCATTTAATGGCTCGTTTGTTTACCAATTGTACTTAGTGCTTCAACGTGCTAGTCCCTAACCATAACAGCGATTTGTATTTCTACCTTAGATGAGAAGAGCAAGGTCCGGAACTGGACTGTGATTTACCTTGCAGGCCCTAACAGAGTCAAACCAACTCTTTGTATCATCGGTTGATATCTGATACTCAAACTTGCCATCTTCTCCCTCCATAGGGACAAAGTTGTCGCATTTAGCATAAATTGTATCTAAAAAAAAAAGGTTAGGAGAACTCACAATTAACTATCAAAGGAAATCTCTCTATATATCGCCCCCACCCACCCACCCTACCCTTCCATTTACCTCCTCGAGTGATCTTCACTCTTGCAACATCGCCTGCGTCATCAGGCCTTAGAGCCAGCGTAAACTCGCCATTTAACTTAAGTGGCTCGTCATTCTTCACATCTACCGCCCTGAGGACGATCCTCTTGTACTCGTCCCCAGGCTCAAGACGTGCGTACTCTACTTGAGATTCATCAACGTCGAGCGTGGTGGCCGGGAGGATCTGGTCCGGACTGACCCTGACATGTCCTCCTGCGTGGTTTATAAGCTTCACGTAGAACCATCTGTTACCGGGTCCTAATAAGGAATGAACATCACACATGAAAAAAAAAAAAAAAAAAAAAAAAAAAAAAACCGAGAAAGCTCAAGGAACATTACACGGTCTAGTTATGATAGACTTCGATAATTTACATTTTCGCTTTGCTGTTCGTAGGGAGTTTTATGGTCTGCAAGAATAGTCCCCAGTAGTCTTTTGCACTCAAAACGCGCTCGGTAAAGAAATTTCTGTGTCACTATGTACCCGAACTTCAGCACTCCCTCGATAACCCGTGTTCAGTGACCAATTTTATAAGGGTGCTTGCAAATAGGAAAATGTAATGTTCAATGTGAAATAATTTCTGTTGTTTGTTTGTTTGTAAACTTTATAACATAACCAACAAAAACATATAAGCGATAAAACTTCCAGGAATGTAGATGTTGTGGGAAGAGCAAATAAGTAAATGAACAAAAGCTAAACCTTTCCTTTCCCCTTTACTCACTATAACCACCCAAAATATTTATCGGAGTGTTGTAAAAAAAAACATCATGTACTGGTGCTGAGTTAAAAAGGGCATACATTGTGTACAGTTAGACAAGCGTTCAGTTTATTGTGTTGACTCTTATCCGTCAGTTCAGTACAAGTTTTCTTTCCGTGTGTCGTTTAGGTAGACATTTTAGTGATAAAAACATGAAGCACTTGCCTAGACTCTTGACAATGTGTCCGTGTCTCGCATGCAGGATACCACTTCTTGAGTCTACAGTTAACGAGAATACATGTACAGCGGAATCAGCAGAGAAACTCTCTATCAAACGTTTAACCTATAGAACATGGATCTGCAGTATAAAATAGTGAGTCTGAATCTCGTTTCAGGCCATGAATGGACCGATAGAGAAAAACTGAAAGGAAGGAAAAAAAAAAAAACACTGATACGATCTCAAGATTAGTAACAATAGTATAATGGCTCTTTATTGAATAATCTTCGAGCAGTGTCTCTTTTCTCCTTGTTCACCAAGAATGTAGAGGAGAAACTGAAAAAAAGCGCGGAAACAAAAATTATCGCTCAGAAACTGCGTAAGAACTCCAGTTTTCGTGCGGCAAATTTTCCCTCTCCATTCTTCTTAACTTGAAGCTCAACTCAGGATTTTCATCTAGTAGGCATTAAAGTAAAAGACCAAATAAGGTAACTTACGTTTACAGTCGACATGTACCGAAAAACTGGGAGAGAGCAACCAAGTTGCATTCTGTGAGGATTTTATCCAAATCTAAAGGAGCAAGACTTTGCTACACATTCTAGAACTTGTAAAGGCTCTGTAAATGGAGAGGTTCTACATTCTATTGAATCTCTTTCAGAAAAAAATCAAGAGACAATTTCAATACTAATGCTGGTTCCAGTTTTCCACGCACGAAAGATTTAAGGAGGAGACTGAGTACAACTCACGACTCACCTTCTCGTGACACGTAGGCCTCTTGTGTGTCGTCATAGGTGGTAGGCGTGACAATCAACGTACTCTCTCCGTTAAGGATCAGCGGCTTGTCTGTGTACTCGTCCACTGCTTTCAGAGTGATCTTAGCCTTTCTGTCAGTTTCGTTCAAGAGCTGATGGTAGACGAAGATTTCTCCGCTGCTTAGTACAGCACTGGGAAGAATCCTGTCGGCTTTTAGCTTGACTCGTGTTCCAACTTGGTTTACAACTTTCAAGTTCACCCATTTCTTTGCCTCTGGAATAAAAAAAAAGTATGTTGGTGTCACTTTGGTAAGCTTACACAACTTTTCTCACCAAATCGAGCGAGCGGCAAGGGACTTTCTCTGGGGTACTAGGCTCAGTTTCCTTCCCTAGCTTATATTTCTATGCAAATTCAAGACTACCAAATAATCTGAATGTACCCCAATATCTTCTTTCTTCGCGCCGAAGATTGAAATTTGCGCTATGCGCTATCGTTCTCGATATTATCATCGTTATGTTAGCTTTACACCACAGATTTTCTTTCCAACAGAAACATTTTCCAGAAAGTCAAATCAAGCTCATCTCTTGCCTAGAGTATTTCTCCTAATTTCCGTCAGAGATTCGGAAATGACCGACTTGCAGTTACGCGTAGTCAAACGATCGATGAAGCGAGAGTGTGCAGAATTACCAGGACATGACTTGACCGATTGCCCGCGCTCTGTCCTCGCAGAGACGCCGAATTTTGCAAGTTTTAGGGAACGACCATAACGAGACGATGTTCTAGCATCTTTCAAGCCAACCTATGTTCAGTCTTTGCATAAACTGTCAGTTGTCCAGGAAAAAAAAAAAACTATGAAAAGTCATGGATTCCCTTACTTGGCTTTTGATCATGGTGACGTTGATGGTGGTGATGATGATGACGATGATGGCGTTTACGCGGTGAGTCTCTCACGAACACCTTGCTAACGGAGCCTGGGGCGAAGTCGCGCCTCGCTAGTTCACCAGTTGCTACATCAGCGGAGTCTTGTTGCTTCATGTTATCCAGATACTTCTGGTACGCACCTCTGAGGTTTTTGGAATGTATAAGACCTACTAGGAAAAAGCACGTATCGAGTAAGTAACGCATCTTATAATATTTACTATTTTTTTCGAAAAAGAAACATAATTTCTATAACCACGTTAAAGCTGAACGAATTTGAATTATGCTCCTAAGAATAGTTCTTTTTGGCTTGGACGGTTTGTTTTCCCATCACAGACCACGTGATATTTTCTAGAGAATTGTTTTTTATCCATCTAAAATTTATTCATTCATATACACGAGAATTCTCAAGAGTACCATCGTATTGTCTGAAATGGGGCAACAAACCACTTAAGCTTATTTATTGTTTATTGTTCAGTTATTCCGACAAAATTATAAAATGTTAAAGTAACCATGTTGTTAAAAACTCAAACGTGGCGATTTACGATACAAATAGATTAGATCAGGATAGTTCTCGGGGAGAGGGGGTAAGCGGGAGGGAGGCAATGATAGAAAATTAACAAGGCTGGTTGATTTCTATAGCATGAAGCGGCTAGGAGTTTTTTTTACTCCCCCCTGGATGGGATGCTAGTCTATAGCAGGTTACACGTTGCCCGAACAATTTGCCAAAACCCATTCTTACTCCTCGGTAGAGGAAGGCAATGGGGAAAAAAGTGTCTTTCCCAAGGACATAACATAGAGTCTGACATTTCGCGTTATAATTAGCAGTATTTGGTAACAAAACAAAACAAACAAACAAACAGACAAACGCACCTAAGATGCGGTCAAACCACGGCCCCGGTGAGGTTTCCGTGGACCGTCCATTTGAAACGTCAGCTGCAGAGCTTTCTGGAGTTTCATCATCTTGTTCTGTGGTCAGACAAAATAAAAATAATCTTCTAACACCCTTTTATCCAAAATTCGACCTACTGGCATTACACATCTAATTACTGCAGGAATCTCTGAAGCCTGTTCTTTCAAGGAAATTGCGGCTTTTAATATTCATAACTGGTTTGTAATTTTCAGTTATAAAGCGTTCAATGAGTGTAACTGGATAAAATATTAGTTCATGGTTAAATGAAGCCATAGAAAGGGAGGCGTTCCAGAGGCAATGAGATCTGCCATTTTTGGCCGGTATAATTAAGATACAAATAACATTTATTAAATTGAGAGTACCAACGACAATCCAAAAAAATACTATAAAGATGTTCTTTACAGTGGCATCCCAGGAAAAAAAAATGAAACTGAAATTGTGAACGTGAACGTTTAGAACAATTGTCGCCTTGAAATAGAATTGAAACCGAAACAAAACAGGTTTTCCGGCAATTTTACAGGTGACAGCGACAAAGTCGACCATGTAAGAGAAAAGCCAAAACAACTGTCTGATCGAGTATTGCAGTGTTTCCTCACAATGAAAATTATGTAATTAATGGACAGAAAGCACAACATGAAAATTATAACTTAAATCAGCTGTCAGAAATTGGGGAATGTTTTAAAATATGGCGTTAGAACAAGAAATGGCTAAGCATGGACAATGATATTTGTTCTGGTAAGTGAGCAGCGTTAATGAGAAGCCACCCATTTCTTATGGCTTTCAAGTCCGTTACGAACGGACTGTTTAACATGACAAATAAAAGTGTGATACGAAATAAGAATTAAACCACAATCGAGGATTTACCTGCAAGCACCAGGACAATAAACACCAAGCTCAGAATAAAACAACCAAGCACATGTCTTGCCATCTTCATGGTTCAGAACCCGCCCTTGGAGTAAGTGCGTCGAACAAAATCGACCTCTTATGAAAAAAGCCGAAAATTTGACCACTTGAGATTTGCAAATATTACATCAGAAGGAAAGGGCGTATCAGGGTCAGCCCACCAGCCTCGAAATTTGACTGCATCTTGAGATTACTTGACCGGCTTGTCAGAGCGCCACCAATGGAGGACTCGTTCGTTTTTGTTTTGTTCCTCCCCTGACAGGGCGTTTCTCAAGGACAGGTACACGTGTTGCGAACTGTTCTATTAATAAGATCGTAAGTGGAAGGTTGATTGCTTCAAGTGGAACACTCGACGGTGATGACACCGCTATTGGAACCTTCGATCATCGACTGCGTCGAACGTTTGATCACCGCGGTTTGTTTTGAATGTGTCCTCATCTGGTGAAAGGCAGTTACTGAACGCAGGTTTTCCAGGTCATGGAGCACGTAATAGCAATCAAGACACGCCCGAGGGTCAGGAGAGCCTGTAGCAGGTCCACCTATCCAAGTGCGATATTCTAGATAAACACTGTCTTTTCGAATAACTGATTAGATACAAAAATCGAACGAAAAATCCGTAGTAAGAAATGTGGATCCGGCACTGGTTTTTTTTTTTCACATCAAGCATGTTATGAAAACAATTGAGTGACATCAGCATGTCCATACACTGCGCAAAATAGATACAACTGAAAAAGTGATCTTTTTAAAATAAATATCAAGACAAAGTCAACATATTCTCCTAAGAGCAGCATTAAGAAACACCATGGCGGAGACATTTAGTTGCTTTCTTTCTTCAATGTGGCGAGCGGGACACTCGACGCTAAATTCATTTACCACTTCATTTACGCGGATCTAATATATTTTGAGGATATTCTCATGACAAAGTAGACCAAACAGAGACAAAGGCGCGTTGAAGAGTTCTGCCAACCAATTTTGCAGATTACTTGATTTCTGTGCCGATTTGTACTATTTGTAGGCGATGATTCATGTTTAAAAATACAAAGATTGTTGTCAAGCCTACTGAGCCCAAACAAGAACGAGAATCACCAAGAGTGATCCATGAGAGTTGCATGACAGTTTTCTTTAAGTGTCAGCGCGGGAGTGGGGAAGAAAAAAGAGAAAAACTCTGCACGACTTTCAAGAAGAATTTGAGTTAACTAAAATTGCGCAACAGTCCACGAGTTGCTGACAGAGCAGATTTTCATGCCCAACAAAAGCCAGAGCTTGAACTCTTGTTGTTTCCATTTGGTCCTAATTGATTGTTCACCACTAACGAATCACACTATTATGCTTTACCCAGTCCAACAATCGCTCATCATCTCAAAGCTAAATCTAACCTGTGTTAACCAGACCCCTCTGGGGTTACATCAGACCGGGGAGGGGTCTTATAATCGGAGAGAGTTTTGAGTCTAGGAATGGGAAGTCTTGTCACCAAGTAATACACACCCACCAGCAGTGATTAACACACAATAATCATTTTTGTGGCTGACCTTTTATTAACCTTTCACCGAAATAACAAACATTTCACCATTTTGTATATTCGTGTTTTTCACGGCTTACCACATTTGATTTTGGTAAAAGAACCATATTCCAAGTAAACCCTTTATTGTATTACGACCGGCTTTGCTGCGTTGTGTCCTGTCCAAATGTCTTGGTTCTAAACACAAATGACACCGTGTTGCCAGCCTCTGTTACAGCATCGTCCTGTCAGAGAGATGGTGTTACGATCTTATTTTGAGACGCTTAAACATATCGAGACCATAGGAAAGCTAACAAGGATTGTTATATAGCTGTAGTTTAGTTGAATCTAACGCGCGCTCTTATTGGTAGATTTATGGTCACATGGCAAAGGCTAAATCTAATTGTCGCCCCGGCGAGCGATAATTACACAAGACTGCTTTTCATGAAGACCGTGTCTAAAAATACTTAAAATTAAGACATTACTTTAAACTGTGGCGACTTAATTTAGATTTGAAATCGGTCAGTGAAGATGCTTGTCTTAGGTCTATAGATAAGTTGTCCCACAACTGAGCTCCGCTGTACCAAAAACTTCTCTTAAGATAATCAGTTCGAGGTTGTGGAAGAACTAATTTGTTTTCGGTATTCCTTAATTACTGGTCCCTAGGTAAACAGTTAATTTTGCTTTCCTCGGGACCAGTAAATAAGTGGATAAGGTTTAATAGATCATAGGACAGCTAACAATGAAGGTTTCATTTTGTGCGCCAGTGCTCGACAAGTGAACGGAACCCATTGAGAAGGACGAGTCCCGTGCCTTCATGTTACGGAATAATCTCTGGCGCTGTGGGAGAGTGACCCAAATCTGACTCAGCCTTCAGCTTCAACAAATGAAATGCAAATGAAAAAGAAGGGAGAGAGATGTACTAAGAAAAAAGTGCTTTTCCATTTAGAGTTCATTAAAATTACCCAATAGCAGCACAGCTATCAATGATGTGAAGGGCTGAGCACCTTTAAACACCAACCATCTTGGGAAGAATTTAATGTTTATAAAACCTTACTACTGTACCCTTATTCTGCATTACCTCAAAGTCTGAGCCAGGAATGCTTGGAGATGGAAAGTGCTGCCAATCCATTAACTCTGCTATCGACAGAGTTTTCTAAAAAAAACGTTTCAGAAAGTAAATTAAACTTGATAATCGAAACCCTTGTTTTGCACAAAAAGATATTTGTAGGACTTATAGTGCGACACGTCAAATTCTACCTCAACTTCGTCTCAGTCCATATAAACACTACAAAGAACTCTGTCTGTAAGTGTCACAGATGTACTATACCTCACGTTCGGAGGAATAACATTTACTGTGACTGCTTGTCAAGCCTGGAACAGCTTACCGCTATCAATGCGGAAAATAGCGTCGCTCAATTCTTTTAGGAACTCTCTTTTGAAAAACATTTTTGAAGAACAGCAGCTTTTAAATCATTTTATTCTGTGATTTAGTTATACTTTTATACTTTTAAATGATTTTATCTCGTATCTCTTGTATTTTTATTCGTTATATTATCTCATAGTTTAGCCATAGTTTTAACATCCGTATAGAACATAATTTGTAGAGGGCCACTGGTTTGTTAGTATTTTTATACTATTTTAGTGCTACCCTCTTTAAATAAAGTCTTTACTTACTTATTTACTTACTTACAATAACAACTTTTTTATCGGGTACATAATAAGAAACGACCGGGCCCAGTACGGGGATGCTTAGGCACGTGACTTGGTTTACCCAAGCTCACGTGACAAATAGATTCCCGCCATATTCACTAGAGAAAGACGCTGTGGCAGCGTCGAAAGCTTGTTATCGTTAGAACATTGACCCTGCCTCGGTATCTCGTTTCGTATTAACTTTTTTTATCTTTCTCGCGCGTTTTTCGGCGCTTAAATTCACTTATTGTTCACACCTGGCTGCTGTTGTTATCACATCTTAGCTGACAGGGCCTGGTGGCGTGACGGCTTGATTGGTGATTGGCTGCTGGCTCTGATTGACATTCCTCGTCACTTTCAACCTTGATAAAAAGCCAACAAAATGTTGTGGTTTAAAATATTTGAAAAACATGTTGCCAATCATTTTCAGTTCTCAATTCTTATAACCCGTTACTGGAATAGTCGAAAGCGGTAAGAGTTCTCAAACATGACCCACCTCTGACGTCACGCAGTTACACTGCAGGAGGTCGTGTGTAAGACACAAGGTGTTCTCATGTAGCGTGAACAAGTCCTGTGGGATCAAATAACAATCAATTAATACTAACGACTACGCTCCTTCCGCTAACAAAGAGACCAGGTTTGATTAGAACAGAGAGTCATTGACTATGGAGCGAAAACACATTGGCAACGACTTCTTTGTTGATCAAGGGAACAACTTGTGTAGTTTTCGCTTGGTGTCAGTTTAGTTTGCACTGCGTTACATAGTCTCTTACGCAGCCGTTATTTGGATCGTCATGCAACTTCTAACGTTGTGGAGGAGAGTTGCTTGACAATTTTACTATTGTAAATAGCTATAGCTATAGTATTTTCTTCTAATTTAACTCGTTTTTGTTATGTCCCCGTATTAGTAGGGGAGTTTTTCCCCAGCTAGGTGGTTGATGACATTTTTAATCAAGTTTCTATCTATCTATCTATCTATCTATCTATCTAACCCAAATAGCGGCTGCGTAAGAGACTAGCCAAATAGCGGCTTAGCCTGGCAATTTGCATTAAATACAAAAACCACCGTAGTTAGTAGCATTAAGTAATTACCTTAAGATCCTCGCGGGAAAATTCAACTTTTACAGCCTCCTTAGCATCAGCCACCGTTCCACTCAGCCCTTGCTTGGCGGTTTGACGCTGGTATATCTTTTCTTCAATGGTTCCCTGCATTAGTCAATCGAAGTGCTCTATGAGCAAACCCGTGATCGACATGAGCTACCTTTGCGTGAAATGGCATTAATCTTTTCATGAAACAGCACCAATGTTTTAAAAGGATAAAGCAAAGACCAAAGCTCCTTTACTGAAAGAAATGATTCTAACAGTAAAATTTTCCTAAGTGGCAAATTAGAGCCAGAAAAAAAGGCCTAAAATTAGACATAAGGCGGTTGAGATTAACTCTTCCCCAGCAGTGAAAGTGTAGAAATGTTATACCAATCGTTCTTTGCAACGTCTGCTGACCGAGTTATTGACACTTAAAATATAGACGCCTTTGAGTAATTACCGTTGTCAAGAGACGATAAATATGAACTGTCTTTTTCTGACCATCTCTCCACACTCTTGCCATTGACTGTTGAGTAAACAAAAACATGAATGAGGTCACTGAGACAAGTGGGAGAGGCTTAAGAATGCAGAAGACAAAAATACTGGAAAATAGAGCAGATGTATTGGCACGCTCTCATGTGAGGTGCCAATTGGGAAGCTGAAGCAGTTTTGCCACATGCGAAAAATTACAAATACAAACGAATACAAATCTTTATTCAAACCTGTATATCATTGGCTGGATTCCAGTCAATATCAAAGAGGACAAGCCTCGATGCTCCAATCAGATTCAATCCCACTCCACCAGCTTTAGAACTCAACAGAAATACAACTGTACCACAAAAGAGAAAGCGGACATCTGAGTCGACACTGAGTTTATGAGGTCAATGTATTACAGAGAAGCTTTCCCACTGAAAAGCGTGGAGACAGTGTGTACAGAAACCTTTTTCAACTTTTATTAGACTACTAGTAAGGATTGGGACGAGACTTGGGCGCAGCGTCCATACCGGCCTTTTGCGTTCGGGTTCACGGACAAACACTCGTCTGACCGTAAGAGAAAAGAACGGCTGACAGCAGTCTAACCTTTATGGATCGGGGCACATATATATATTTTTATGTTTATTTGTGTTTCATGCATACACATGGATTTAACAACTTGACTAGGGGTAGTGTACATTGAACGAGGGTGACTTCCACTATTTTGCTGTGAACACGACTATGTACAGAGGAACCAGTAACATGAAACTTCTTTTTCACATCTATAAAGACATTCAATGTCATTAGTCATTCGAAATACTAATTTTGTTGCATAATCTGTCTTAGGGTTTCAAACGCTGAGGAGCATGTCCTCCCCTAACACCAAGACTTCATACTCTTCAACCCCGCAATCCTAAAGTCTTGAAACGAAAAATAGTGAGGGCCTCCGGGGATTTTGGAGAAAAAGGGAACATGATCATTTATTTCAAGCGAACAGTGATATTTTTTCAATTCTTTGAGGGAACAGGGGATATCTCTACTTTTAAAGGGAACTTTGACAAAAAATCTTAGGGAACACTGGAATTTTTTAACAGCGAACAAGGGAGAAAAAGTGAAATTTTCAAGGGATCAAGGGAACATGCTACCCCCCTCCCACCTTGGGAGGCCCTTAATAGTTCGAGATGTCGGGGGTTCGAGATAGCTGATGGTAAGTGACTGAAAAAGTATCCACGGGAAGATGAATTGCGGGAAGCTGGAGGTAGCGAGGTCAGTCTACTGTGTGTACAACTCTTAGTCCTCTAGCTATAGCTGCAATCAGGCCCAAAAGAGTTGAGACATTTTTGCAGATCGGACATTTTCGAACCGAGTTCGTGCGTCTCTTGATAAAAGAAACACCTTTTTCGTCAATAGCCACCCCCATCCCCACATACCCCCCATCCCCCACACCCCCCATCAATGTCGAAGCAGAGTTTGACGACGCTGTCACGCGGTTACATCATTGGAAAGGGGGGAGGGGCGAAATATGAGGAATGTACGTAGGACAAATTACATTTGGACAGAGAAAGCTTTTTTTTCCGGGCGGTGTCGGCTACCTTTGCCCCCGATTGTCTGGACTATAATTTGAAAAGTAAGAAGCATACTCGGCGTTCTCATTTAGGAAAACTCAAAGACCGGATTCAGCATTGTGCTGCCTCTGACGGAAAGCCTCGTCTCGCGCTTTTAAAGTGAAATTATTACGTCACAAAGGTTTACACTAAGGATTTAAAAACACTTACAGATTTTGCAGTGCTTATCATTGAAACGATCCACCAGTGATTGTCGTTTGCTTGTCGGTGTCTTACCATCCAGTCGAAGAAATTCATAACTTCTGTTCTTACAGAGCTTTTGAAGTAAATCAAGAGTCTGTGGCGCGAAAATGAAAACAATCAGAGAATCTACGAAAACAAGCCTTTCTCAAGGCATGCATTTGCAGGTTGAACGGGCCCAGTTGTAGCTGGAAAATGATTGAGCGTGGTGGATCATGTAGAGACTGTAAAATTAGACTAATAAAGACTACAGCTGAGATCAAATGACAAGAACACACGACAAGAGTCGAAACAGAACTGTAATAAAACTACCAAAGTACAGCAAAATTCCCGTTAAAACGAACAAAATCCAGAAATACAAACATAAAATCTACCGCGATATAGCGATAAAATGTCATCACGCAACTTCATTCGAATTGCGAAACAGATCAAGAAATATTAAAGTTCTTCCATCCACGATCATGGTCCCCTTGTAAAAGGCTCTACATTCCGAATTTTCTATCGACAGCTCATTCACTATATATCTGCCGCCTTAGAACACTACCTCAAAGGCATGCAAAGTGGTGTAACATTGTAATTAAAGGCAATATAACAAAGATCATGGATGTTTTCACACAAACTCGTGGTGCGTAATGTTCAAGGACCATTTTTACCTGAGTGTAATTTGACACAAGCACCACTCTCTCTCCTTGGCGGTGTATCTGAGCCAGTATGTGACTAAGAACTTGAAGTTTTCCTGAGTGGTCTGTGGTGAAGTGATCAGGCTTGTAATCCTTGGGAAACGAACGATCAAGGCCTTCAAACACAGACGTGTCCTGAGTCTGAACAAATGATTAAAAGAAATAAAATCAGTTTAAAGAGTATTACAACGGTTTAAAACGTATTAAGAAGACTAAAAAGTTAATTGGGGGGAAAGCGTCTCAGGATCCTGACAGCGACGCCACGTGAAGAAACCATTGTGAGAATGTTTGGAGTTGACGTAGAAGACTGCCAGCAGCTCCAGTAGCTGTAGATCTTCCTCCGCAGCGTCATCGAACAGGTTTATCACCTCAGATGAAAACCGCGAGGGCAGTTATAAGAAAAATGGCGCAGGTAAACCTCGCAGGGAGTCGGATTGAAGCAAAAAAGAGCCGCACCTCTATGAGCAGAAGGCGTGGGGAATAGCGGTTTGAGGGCAAATGGAGAATGTTTAGAAAAGCGGAAAGCAGCAGAAGTTCGCACACAAGACTTTCGTTTTCGCGCTCATTCCACATTTTAAGTCGCTTGCACAAGACAGCGTCTCAGGGATGACAAGTGCATGAAACGGACTGCATTTCCTCGTCGGATGTTCTTTTCTTCTGCTTGGCTCGCGTAGTCTCGCGCTACAGAATGGGCGGTCCCGCGCGAGCAACCAAAAGTTCCTCATGAATCCTGTCAGCCTGCACGTTATTCCCGCAGCAAAGAAACCCCCCCCCCCCCCAAACCTAGCAGCTATCAAAAAAGGACGTTAACGCCACAAAAAGAGCTCCCTAAATTTGATAACCAAATTGTTTCACTTACGCACCCACAGAGTACAAAAGTTTCTTTACAACCTATCCTTTCTTAATCTATATTTAACAAATAAAGAAGCCTAGGCCGTGTATTACACTGTGATAAAACACGACGGGCATTTAAGAACACGAGGGAAATGTAGAAAACACTCGCCTGCGGCTCGTGTTTTCTACATTTCTCGAGTGTTCTCAAATGTCCGTAGTGTTTTATCCCAGTGTAATACACGGCTTAGGCCTCTTCATTTGCTTTATGATATAGGGGTAATGTGGCGACAAACAATAAAACACGCTTTTTCTATGTTTTATACTCTGATAAAACATGGGTTTTCGACCAGTCAGACCGCGCGCAGGGTCCTATCTATATTATAATTCAAGTTATGAGGACAAACATTCCATCTCTTTAGGCTACTACTAAATCAACATCCAAACGTAAAGCTTAGACTGAAATGACACACGAAACTCACCTCATCCATGTCCCAACTGTCAGCTATCTCTTTTGCCTCTTGGCATTGTGAATAAATGAGGCTGGGATCATTGCACAGTTTTTTTAAAGCACCAATGCACACCAAGTGTCGTGACCCTCCAAAGGAATATGACGTCAGACATGACCGCACAGCACGCGATGTAAGAAGATGGCGATACAGTGAAAGCTGAAGAAGACTGGGCCGACAGAACACGACTGATTCCACTGAGAGGAAGCGAGCGAACAAAGAAGTGATAAGCTATGAGCTAGCAAATATCTCTGACTTTCTATAAACCGCAGTGACGCACACTCGTTGGGGGAGACTTGTTTTATAAGCTGCCATAAAGTACTCCCGTTCCACCGTAAAACTAAGGCGGGGTAACAGGAAAAAGTTGCCTGAGTGTGGGTTAAGCAATCACAGTAGCGAGATTTTCTTTCCAAAAGCCATTAAGAGAGATGGTGTTCGCGCTACATTTCCAAATCACTAGATGACAAAAATGTTTTTCTTATCTTATCTCTATTTAAAGGAATCGGACTACTCACAGGTTTTGCTAATATTGTGATAAGTACTTTACTTTTTTAATATTGTCAAGTGCTTAACGTTATCGTTAATGCGCGTACCTTTAGGAGGAAGATAGCGGCTGTTGACCTCTGCTGTCCGCCTCAAGAAAAACAAACTCGTCAACCTATTGAGCTAAGATACGAGAAAAAAAAACAAGGAAAAATATCTGTGAGCGAATTTATCTATTACCAGACAGTATCGGGGATCGAAACGCCCAAAAGTTAAACTGCGTCAAAGAAACGAGCTTGTAGCTGCAGAGAACGTTTTCTAATCATGTACGATTCTAGGTCCAAACTGGCATTTTCAACCTAGAATATAAACTCAATCAACTGAATGCAGTAAAGTTTATTTTAATGTTAGTTTTGAGAATTTATCGGTGGATCAAGACAATATCCACTGATTGATGATTATCTTTATTCTCATGTCCTCGTCGCTTCAAGATATATGATATTGTAAGGAGAAAATAGCGGTTGATAGCTGTTGATTACCTCAGCAGCTCTAAATTGACCTAGTAGTTTCTCCTCACTACTGGCATCAGGTTGCTGTCCCCGGACAATGGGTTCGTCGTACAATCGGCGAAAAGATGATTGTGTACCTAAAGAAACAGGTATCACCATTAAACATACCAGTGGTGGATCTGGGAAATCAGTGGGCAGAGGAGTGTCGAGCACACACCCCTCCACCCTCCCCCGCCTCCTATCTTTAGCTAAAAAATACGAGGGCCGAAGTGCTCTAAAATGTTCGACTTGTTGGGGTCTTTCTTCACTCCCTGCCCCTTTTCGAGCAAGAATGGGCTCACTTTGACTCAAAGTTCCTGCCCCCATTTCCCCACTCCACTCTCTGAATCCGTCAATCCGTCCTTTATCATTGTCTCGCTAACTCGCTAAATTCGTCGCGACCTTTGTTTTAAGCGCTTCTAATTTCCCGAGTATCAAGTGAGCCATATGGAACAGAGTAGGTGATGAAAATCACTGCCTTGTTCATGTCTAGTTTTTGTTGTTTTTGTTTTGTCACTCCATCACTGGGTAAGCTGTGTTAACAACCTGAGGAAAACTTGAACAATGGTAAACGGTGCTATTATGACAAGAGGAAAGCCGCGACACGTCATTTTTCCTTTCCATGCACAAATATGACACTAAGGAAGGCCTGATAATCAGGCTAAGATGAAACGTACCAAGAATCCCTGGATTACACACATCGATGAGTGAATGAAATTCTTTGAGGTCATTCTGTATGTCAAAGAAAGAAAAGAAATGAAATAAACAGTTTGACCGTTTCCTCCTGTACTTATACCTGGCACAAGTGTGTAGGCTTGGGGTGAACCTAATGTAGTCTCATTACTTACGGCAGTTAACTCTGAATCAGATTAGCAAAATACACGGGTTAGCTTCTTCAAGACAAAATTAGAACGTGAGAGATAAACTGATAGTCTTGATCAGGAGAAAATAGCGGCCAACCTGCACTGGAGTTCCCGTAAGAAGAATCCGCCGCTTTGTCTTGAGCCCAGAAATCATCTGCAAGATGAAATAAAATCAAACTGATGCCGCCCGACTCTTTTATTCCAAAGTGTGGGGATAGGATATCCTATTTTAAACAGCGGAATCAGAGAAAGAAGAAAAGCTAACAAAATTCCCAGAACTCACCGTAGCAGTTTTAATCGCGGTGTTTTTCAACCTGTGTGCCTCATCACAGATAACGAGTCCAAATTTTATGTCTCTGACTTCTTCTACTGAGCGTAGGAACATCTCATAGCTGATAATCATCACTGGATAAAGAGGACTGTTGATAAACTCCTGCAATAAACATTTAAAACTGTTAGATTAAGGCTGCGGTAGGATGACTCACCTACCACTACCATAGCCACTACCACTAGAATCATCTCGAAACTCGAAAGATGGACAGCCAGAGTCCAGTTCGGTGGGGAGGTGGATTTTTCACGTCCTCCGTCAGCTTTGGTATGAAATCCAAGAACGAGAGAACACTCGCCCGAAATACCTGTATTCAAACCTACGTTGTCTACAAGAAATGCTCTGTTGTACTTTTTCAGGGAACAGTAGTTTGGAAATTTTCTGCCAACACCTTGAGCTGAACCACAATTCTTCACCTTGACTCTCTTGTCGGAGTTGACAGTATAGACTTTCAGCCTCTCGTTACCAAGCCACTTGCGGAACTCAGAACTCCAATTCTGGAAACGGCAAGAAAGAAAGAATTTAGCCACGAAAAACCTTTCAACAACGTTCAGTAACTGACAGTAACAAAATAAGTAAAGAAGGCCTTTAGTAATGTGTCGAATGTCATCAATTACTGTATTGGTGACACAGTAAAAAGTAAACTTAAAAATACTATGGATAAAATATGCCATCCTGATATTTTTTTTTCTTGGTTTTGTTCTAATCTAAAACGAAACTAATCATATGATACAGTTAAATCCCGCTAATTCGAGTATATTAAATTAGTCTTGGTACAAAATACCTTGACGAGACTTCCTGGTGTTATAATGAGTGTTCGCTTGATTGAAGGATGTCCACCGTACACGCCTTGTTTATGAAGCGTCCTGTTGTAAAACATCTCTTGAAAATCAATTTAACTTGTACGAGTATTGCAGAATATAAAAAAGAATTTCAAGAGCGTCGGCAAAATTACGGCGGAATATCTAAGTGCACGGTTTTGTTTAATCAGAGCGCGACGCGAACGCGAAACTTAAAATATTTGTCATCCACACCAGTGACCAACCTGTCTCACTCCCACCAAAAAATTGCAAAGTGGTGCAAGGCCTGTACACACCTATAACAAGAAAAGGAGTTCTTCGACAAATAAGAAAACTAGCAGTCTTACCATATCAAAGAAATGCACTGAAGAGTTTTACCCAGTCCCATATCGTCCCTAAACACAGAAAAAAGAAAACAGTTTCAGTATCAGGATGAAATACCGATAGCGTTACAATGTTCGTGACGATGCATTAATTTTAAAGTGTACTTTAGTAGTTAAGTAACGTTACCAGCCAAAAGCGCGCGAAATAGCCAGCCAGCAAGACATTCCCACGTCACGACCATGAAGCTATTTCGCGCGCGGTTTGGCACAGCAAACGTTGTAATCAATTTTCGACTGCTGATGGAATTCTTGTAGAAGATTCCTACGTGATCCCTGAAAACTGAGTAAGCAGGTGTTTGCTCTGAAAGCTAAACGTTCCGATTTGTTCACTTAGCTCCTAATCCAAGCGGAAATGTAGCCTTTTAGAGCCAAAGATATGAGTAATTTTCTCCGCACTTCAGTTCCTTTTCTGATCGGTTTATTCAGTTTAGTAATCAGAATTTTGAGTCAATCAAGAGCAAATATTATTTGGGTTGCACACTTCCTTTCACCAACCCATCACTTTTAACCGTTATATCGATTTATTTTTGCCTTTTCACACCTTAAAGATTGTGGGGTTTTTTTTGGGATTCAACGCATTTAGCGGAAACACGTCATACCTTAGCGTACAGTCGTTCAGTGCAAAGACTTGCAAACAAAACCCCGGCCCACTAAGTCTGATAATACTCACGCTAAAACTGCACCGTTTCCGTTGAAATTCCTTAACCCCATCACACACTCGTAAAGGAACACCACACCTTCCCTCTGATGGGGCCTCAGATGCTGCGACAAATGTGGGTCCACCACAACGTCTATGATATCCAGTCCCCCTTGATTGTGTTCGAGCTGTGTTAGGAATGAACAAAGTGCGACAAGTTAAGTGAAAACTAAACAAAGTGAGCCACTAAGGCAATCGTTAATACACTGCGATATGTACATGCAAAATAATTCAACAGCGTAAGGGTCCGAAAGTAAGAAATAACATTTCGCAGTTGTTCGCAAATCTCGAAAGTAACACACCCCCAAAAATAGCGGCCTCAAACGCAACTTTACTTTTCAGATACGAAACAACAGATAAAACAAGCCTTTAATAAACTTATCTAGTTTTTCATTTAAGTTAAGACGGGCGTTACTGTGTTCAATACGACGATGAATAATTTTCAACATGTTTTATAGACTTTCTCGAAGCCCTCTCGTTCCTCTTCGCCGCCATCTTCGCACACGAGTTTTGAGCGTCGCGGACATTTCTCTCGCAACGAACTTGGAGTTCGAGCTCGACTAGTGAGCAAGTCCACTAAGTGTACTATATGGTCCAGAGACTGATCGCCTTAAATTTTTATCATGCAGTTGCAAACCTCCGAAAGTCAAACTAACGATAGCAAAACGCTGCTAAATCCGAAAATACCGAGGGAAATTACCTACAGGACTTTACGGTAGTTTGGCGAGTTGATAGAGGAATTACGTAATCGCCATGGAAGGCGATACAACTGACGTTTCGAACGTAAGCTGTTCATCAAAGCAAATTCAGAAGTTTGAAAAGCGGTTACCTGATGAGAAGCACTGGGCCGAGGCATGACAAGAGCTCCAGGGGAGTTGACGTCATGA